>NW_007726647.1:415348-515187 GCF_000696425.1 Galeopterus variegatus | reverse complement strand
CACTGAGGGTTGCGATCCGTTGTCGGACACGAAAAAAGACAAAAAGGAAAAAAAAAAAAAATGGGCATGGGCCAAGCCCATGGCACACTCGGGAGAGTGCCGCACTGGGAGCGCAGCAGTGCTCCCGCCACGGGTTCGGATCCTATATAGGGTTGACCGGTGTGCTCACAGCGCTCACTGGCTGAGCGCGGTGCCGCTGGTCTCAAAAAGGACAAAAAGAAAAAAGGGCATAAAAGTTGAACAGACATTTCTCCAAACCAGATATAGAAATGACCAATAAGCACACATGCTCACAGCGCTCACTGGCTGAGCGCGGTGCCGCTGGTCTCAAAAAGGACAAAAAAAAAAATGGGCATAAAAGTTGAACAGACATTTCTCCAAACCAGATATAGAAATGACCAATAAGCACACAAAAAGATACTCATCATTGTTAGTCATTAGGGATATGCAAATCAAAACCACAATGAGATATCACTTCATACCTCCTAGGATGGCTATTATTTAAAAAACAGAAAATAAGAAATGTTGGCTGTGATGTGGAGAAATTGGAAACTTCACACATTACTGGTAGAAATGTAAAATGATATAGGTGCTGTGAAAAACACTTTGATGATTCCTCAAAAATTTAAATATAGAATTACCATATGACTTGGCAATTCCACTCTTAGGTATATACCCAGAATAATTTAAAACAAGGACTCAGACACTTGTATGCCAAGGTTCATAGTAGCATTGTTCACAATAGCCCAATGGTAGAAACAACCCAGTCTTTCAACAAATGACAAATGGATAAACAAAATATGGTATATACATGCAAAACAACATTATCCAGCCATAAAAAGAATGAAGTTCTGATACATGCTACAACATGGATGAACCTTGAAAACATTATGCTAATTGACACAAGGAGAGTCACCAGCAGAGACTGGGGAAAAAAGAGGAAGTCTCTCTCCTCAAAGCCCACTCCAGAGTAACAGAAGAAGCAATGCAGTACCAAATGACCAGACCTCAATGCAGAGATAATAGAAATATGAAAAACCAAGAAAATATGACACCACCAAAAGAATACAGTAATTCTCAAATACTGGACCCTATAGAGCAGGAAACCCTTGATATGACTGAAAAGGAATTCTAAGCAACAATCTTAAGGAAACTCAATGAGATATGAGAAGACTCAGACAAAATAATGAAATGAGAAAAAAATGCAAGGTACGATGGTGGAAGTTTATAAAGAGATTAATACCTTAAAAAAAGAATACAGAAGAACTCATAGAACAGAAGGATTCATTCAACAAATTAAAAACACAACCAAGAACTTAAGCCATAGTAACTTAGAACTTAGGCCACAGTAAGCAGAAGAAAGAATGTCTGATCTCAAAGATATTCTTTGTGAAATAAACCAGGTGTACAAAAAAAGAAAAAAATAATTTTAAAAAATGAAGAAAATCTAAGAAAGCTAGCAGACAACCTTAAATCACAAACATTAGAATAATGGATATTCCAGAAGGGGAGCAGAAAGGAAAAGGCATTGAAGAACTATTCAATGAAATAATAATGACCTAACACTACACCTTAAAGAACTAGAAAAACAACAATCCAATCCTAAAAGTACTAGACAGAAAGAAATAATTAAGATCAGAGCAGAACTAAATGAAATAGAGACCCCAAAAATGACACAGCACAGAAGTGAAACAAAAAGTTGGGTTTTTAAGAAGATAAACAAAATAAACAAACCATTAGCAAGGCTAACTAAAAAAAGAAGAGAGAAGATCCAAATAACAAAACTCAGAAATGAAAAAGGAGACATTACAACCAATACCAAAGAAATACAAAGAATCATTAGAGACAATTATAAACAACAATTTGCCAACAAATTTGAAAACCTGGAGAAAATGGATAAATTTCTGGACACATACAACCAACCAAGATTGAAAATGTAAAAACAAATAAATAAATAAAATTCTTCTATTTTTGTCCAAGGAAAAAAAAAGAAAAAAGAAAACATCAGTGAAATAAGCAGTGCACAAAATGATCTGTTTTGCATTGTGTGTATTCTACTTGTTTGAGCTATTTATAATATGCAAACTTATAGAGACAAATTAGAATAAAGGTTACTAAAGACTGGGAAGAGGAGGAAATAGGAAGTTATTGCTTAATGTGTACAGAGTTTCTATTTGGGGTGATGAATAAACTCTGGAAATAGTGGTGATGGCTATACAATATTGTGAATTTACTTAATGCCACTAAATTCTATGCTTAATATGGTTAAAATAGTAAATTTTATGTTATGTATATCTTACAATAAAAAATTTAAATATTTGAGAAAAACATTAGAGAAATGCAAATTAAAATCATAATTAGATAACACTACACATCCACTAAAATGTCTAAAATTAACAATACATCTCAATTGATTGTTCACAGTCAGTTACAAATAGAAATTCTTGTTCTACTCTTCTCACTACTGCACTTGCCTAGTCTTAAAAAATTAAGTTAACAAGAGCGTTAATACCAAGTTTTGAAAGGATGTGAGTCAGTAGGAACCCTCATAAACTGCTAATGAGAGTGTAAATTGAAAAAGAATAAATTACACCTGATAACACAACTAAATGAATCCTAAAAACATATTGAGCATGGAAAAAATACACACACAAGAATATAAAATGTATGATTTCATTTCTGTAAAATTCAAAAGGAGGCAAACTAAACTAAGATGTACACACTTATGTGTAAAATACAGAGAAAAGCAAAGAAGTGATTTTCATAAAAGTTAGGACCATTTGGGGGGAGGGAAAGGTTTATGATTAGGAAGGGGTAGGCAGAGGGTTTTCAGAGGACTGTCAATGTTCTTTTTCTTACCTAAGGAGAATGTCTTATGCACTTTTACTTTTCCAAATAAAAAAGGTTTATAAATTTTTTAAAAAAGAAATGATTATAGTATACTTAGTTTGGCTTTCAATGTCCTTTGGGAGAGCCCAACCTAAATTGCCAACCTTATTTCCTAAGCTTTAGTTGGCTTCCTGCATTATTTTCTTTTACTTGGAAAATGCTTCCTAGTTTACATATGCCTAGCCATTTTTTGAGACTCAGTTCCAAAGAGATTTCTGTAATGACATCATTCTTTGTTTACTGTCTATAGGCTATCTTGAGTAATACCCAAACAATCTCTTTTAATTTTGCACATCCCATCCACATAGATCAACCAGATTAGTGTTGGATCCTTTGAAAGGGAAAAAAGGAATAGGTACTTAAAAGTTAAAAACAGCTCTCTCTACTCTGCCATTTTCATTCATGTAAGATGCCTGGGTCACTGTCGCCACCACCAAGGCCTTCACCAAATATGTTCCCTGGACTTTGGACTTCCCAGCCTCCGAAACTGTAAGCAATAAATTTTCTTTTCTTATGAAAAAAAAAAGTTAAAAACAAAAATAGCTTCTATTGCCTAACCTCCCTCTCATACCCCCTCCCATATTGGAAGGCTCTGTACAGTTCACAGATGTTTCTCCTAGGGATGAATGTGGCTTTTGGCAGATTGGCTCCTCCTGGACTGCAGCTGGGTTTTCATTTGGGTCTGCATTTCTCCCAACCTAGAGAGAGAGGCAGGAATAAGCTTAGGATTGAGCCTACCATCTTAACAGGAGAAATATAAGTCCAACTGCAGATGCCCCAGCTTATGACCAGGTCTTTTACTTTACACTGCTCCCTCCCACATTTCCTCCAGAGTAGAATCAGCTTCTCACTAGCTCCTTCTATCCCCAAGTTATTACATATAACACGGGGGCCTTGCCTCATATTTGACTTACTTTCCCTAAAACCTGGACAAGGGATAATGCCCTAACTTGTTCTTCTAGTAAGATGTACTCACTGCATACAGGAAGTCATGTTAATCACTCAGAGCAGGCAGTGTCCCAGCCAGGTTGTACTGATGGTTCAAAATTACTTTTGAATCATTTTATATTTTGAGTAAAACACATACTTCCTGAATCCTGAAAACTAGCACAGATGTGGAGTCTACTTTGTTAAGAAGAAAAACCAGCATCTACTACTTTGGTGCCAAACTCCCTGAGTTCAAACCCTGGCCTTACAACTTATTATCTGCACAACCTTAGGCAAGTTATTCAACCTCTCTTTGTCTCAGTTTATGCATCTGTTTTATTAGAGTGACTTCAGAGTTAAGCATGTACTTATTAGACATTCCTATATTTTCTCTGGTGAAAATGAAATGTCTATTTCATTTTTTGCCTATTTTTAAATTGGTTGTTTGTCTTCTTTTTATTGAATTTGTTCGGATTGGTTTGGTTTGGTGGCTGGCTGGTAAGGAGATCCATTACTCTTATTGAGTTTTAAGAGTTCTTTATATATTCTGGGCATGAAGTACTTTCTCAGGTATATGATTTACAAATATTTTCTTCCCTTCTGTGCTTGTCTTGTCATTTTTCTAAATACTGCCATTTGAAGCACTAAGTCTTTTGATTAAGTCCAATTTTTTTATGTCTACTCTTATGGATCATGTTTTTAGTATCATATCTAACCCAAATTGCCCAACCCAAATTCACAAAGGTTTTCTTCAAAAGATTTTCTAATTTAATGTTTATATGTAGGTCTACAATCCATTTTGAGTTTTTCTGTATGGTGTCAGGTAAATTCATCTCTTGCATATAGCTATCCATGTTTCCCAGCATCATTTGCTGAAAAGACTGTCCATTCCCCATTGAAATGACTTGCTTTTGCTGAAAATCAACTGATCATAATTGTAAGGTCCATCTGTTTCATTGATCTATATATATATACCCTTACGCCTATACCACTTGATTGCTTTATAGTGCATTTTATGGTACACTTCAAAATCAGGAAGTATACATCTTCCAACTTTGTTCTTCTTTTTCAAAACTGTTTTTATTCTAGGTTATTTGCATTTCCATATAAATCTTAGGATCACATTGTCCATTTCTGAAAATAAGCCAGGTTGAATTTTGACAGGAATTGCACTTCTTTTTAAATTTGTTCCTAAGTATTTCTATCACGTTGGTGCTATTGTGACTGGAAATTTTTCTTAATTCTCATTTCAAATTGTTCATTGCTAGTATATAAAGTAGATTTTTATATATTGATCTCTTATCCTGTGACCTTGTTAAACTCACTTATAGTTCAACTAGTTCTGTGTGTGTGTGTGTGTGTGTGTGTGTGTGTATTCTTCGGGATTTTCTTCATCCAAAGGAATCATATCATCTCAGGATTATATCATCTGTGAATTAAGAGTTTTGTTACTCTTTTCCACTATGCATGCCTTTTCTTTGGGATTTTCTTCATCCAAAGGAATCATATCATCTCATGATTATATCATCTGTGAATTAAGAGTTTTGTTACTCTTTTCCACTATGCATGCCTTTTCTTTTTTCCTTATCTGACTGTATTGGCTAGACCCTCCAATACAATGTTAAATAGAAGTGGCAAGAGAAGACATCCTTGTATTGTTCCCACACTTAGGAAGAAGGCATTTAGTATTTCACCATTAAGTATGATGCTAGCTCTAAGTTTTTCATAATATCCTTTATCAAATTGAGAAAGTTCCATATATTCTTAGTTTGTTGAGAGTTCATGAACGGGTCTTGGACTTTGTCAAATAATTGTTCTGCATGTATTGAGATGATAACGTTTATTTTGTTCTTTGCTCTGTTAATAAAATGGTATTTCAAAAAGTTCATGGAAAAATTCATATTATCTTTTAAATATATTTTCCACAAATTTTTGGAAAGACCGTTGTATGTTGTATTATATTGATTTGAGGGTATTAAACCAATCTTGAATTTCTCAGACAAATCTCACTTGGTGATGGGCATAATCCTTTTCATATATTGCTAGGTTTGGATTCCTGATGTTTTGTTGAGGATTTTCTATCTATGTTCATGACGAATATAGTATGTAGTTTTTCTTTTCTTATAACGCCCGTGTCTGGCTTCATTATTAGGGTAAGTCATGCCCATGTAAAGTGGATAGTGTTCTCTCATCCTCTTGTTTTATAGTGGAATTTGTAATTGTATTACTTCCTCTTTAAATATTTGGTAGAATTCACTAATAAAGTCATTGGACTTGGGCCTTTCTTTGTGGGAAGATTCTTAAGTTATTAATTTAATATACTTGTAAGAAGTCTACTAAGATTTTCTATTTCTTCTTAATTTCTTTTTGGTAATTTCTATCCCATTTCATCTAAGTTGTTTCATTTCTTGGCATAAAGTTCTTCATAATATTCCTTTATAATGCTTTTTTTCTGCAAGGTCAATAGTAATGTCTCTTTCATTCACGGTTTTGGCATTTTGTGTATTATTTTTCTTTTCTTCAGTCTAGCTAATGGTTTGTCAATTTTATTAATCTTTGTAAATAACCAAGTTTTGGTTGAACCGATTTTATTGTTTTTCTATTTAATTGATTTTATTCTAGTCAATTATTTCCTTCCTTCTACTTCTTGGGGTTGAGTTTGCTCTTCTTTATTTAGCTTCTTAAGGTGGAAGCTAAAGTTATTAATTTGACACTTTTATTATTTTTTAATATACCAATTTAAAATCACAACTTGTCCTTTAAACACTGCTTTTGCTGCATCCGATAGACTTTGATATGTCATTTTTATCTTTTTCAGCTCAAATATTTTCTAATTTCTTTTCTTATTTCTCCTTTGACAAATGGGCTATTTAGAAGTATGTTTATTTTCCCAATATTCATAGCCTTGGGTAGCCAGTCCCCCGCAGTCACATCAGTAGGCCACTGGGCCATGATATGTCCTGCATGGGACCCAGGTCTGGTGCAGAGAGTCCCTCCTCCTGGGAAATGGGGAGTGGCCAGAAAGGCGGCTGCCTCCTCATCCAGCAGGCAATGTATGTTCATGAGGAACCTAGTGCTAAACCATTTGCAGATAATCTGCTTCTGGGTTGGGGCTTACTACATAGCAGAGCAGCTCCCTTGCTACAATCTACTGAGAGTCAGCCCTCAACATAAGGGCTTAAAAACAAAACCAAAATGAAAAACAAACAAAAAAAGAACAAATATTTGAAAGTTTCCCAAAGTTACTTCTGTTGTTGATTTCTAACTTAATTCCATTGTTGTCAGAGAACACACTTTGTATGACTCAATCATTTTACACTTATTGAGGACTAGCCTAGTTCTATAGCCTAGCATAGACTTTCCTGGAGAATGTTCTATGTATATTTGAAAAGAATGTGCATTCTGCTGTTATTAGATGGAGTGTTCAATAAATGCCTGTTAGATCAAGGTCTTCAATATCTTTGAAATCTTCTATATCCTTGATGATTTTCTGTATACTTGTTCTACCCAATATTAATACTGTGGTCTCCAACTGATACTGATGAGTTCTCTCTCTCTCCCCTTCAATTCTAATAGTTTTTGCTTCATCTATTCTGGGGCTCTGATGTTAGGTACGTACAGTCAGGCACTGCATAATGATGCTTCAGTCAACAATGAACCATAAAAGATGATGGTCCCATAAGATTATAACATCATATTTTTACTGTACCTTTTCTATCTTATGTTTAGATACACAAATACTTACCATTGTGCTATAATTGCCTACAGTATTCAGTACAGTAAGATGCTCTCCAGGTTTGTAGCCTAGGAGCAATAGACTATAACATATTGCTTATGTGCGTAATAGGTTATATCAGCTATATTTGTGTAAGTACATTCCGTGATGTGGGCACAATGACAAAATAACCTAACAATGCATTTCTCAGACTATATCTCCTTATAAAGTGACACATGACAATATATGTTTATTACTATACCTTCCTGATGAGTTGACCCTTTTATCATTATAAAATGTCCCTCATTGTCTGATATTAATAGAGCCATTCCAGCTCTCTTATGATTACTGCTTGTATCTTTTCCCATTCTTTTACTTTCAACCTATTTGTCTTTGGATATAAAGAGTGTCTTTAGCAAACAACATATAGTTGAATTTTTTTTTTTTTTTATTGTTTGGTGGCTCAATTTTTTTTTTAATCCAATCAACCTCTGCCTTTTGATTGTGGTGTTTAATCCACTTACATTTAATTATTAATATGGTTGGATTTACATGTGACATTTAGTATTTGTTTGCTATGTGTCTCATATCTTATTTCTCTGCTCACTTACTGCCTTTTGTGTAAAATAGGTTTTTTTTTCCTAGTATACAATTAATTCCTTTGAATTTTTTATTTCGTTTTCATTTTCTTAGTGGTTGCTCTGGGGATTACAATATGCATCTAAATTTAAAACTGTATTTCACATTAATACTAATTTAACTCTATCATAACATAAATACTTTGCTCTAATGTAGCTTCATGCACATCTTTACATGTTATAAACTCCACATACAATTTTATGATCATTGTTTTATGTTATTGTCTTTCAAAGTAGTTGAGGTAGAGAAAATATATACTTAATCTGTCTTTTATATTTACTTACATAATTTCCTTTTTTGGTGGTCGTTTTCTCTTTTTGAATATTTGAGTTATCATCTGGTGCTATTTCCTTTCAGCCTGAAGGACTTCTTTTAGTGTTTCTTATTAGACAGGTCTGCTAGCAATGAATTTCCTATATTTATTTGGGAATGTTTTTATTTTGCCTTCATTTTGAAAGCATCATTTTGCTGAATACACAATTTTTGGTTCTTTTCTTTTTCTTTCTTTCTTTCCTCTCTTTCTTTTCTTTTAGTACCTTTGGCCCCCATTGTTTCTGATGAGAAGTCAACTGTTAATCTTACTGTGGTTCCTTGTACATAGCAAGTCTTTTTTCTGTTGTTTTCAAATTTTTCTGTCTTTGGTTTTCATCTGTGATTTGTCTGGGTGTGGGTACTGGTACACACACACACACACACACACACACACACACACACACACCCTTGGAGTTTGAGCTTTGTAGATGTGTACACTTCTGGTACACACACACACACACACACACACACACCCTTGGAGTTTGAGCTTTGTAGATGTGTACACTTTTTAAGTATCAAATTTGGTGAGGTTTCAGCCATTATTTCTTCAAGTATTTTTTTTTCTGACTTGTCTCTTCATCTTCTGGGACTCCCATTATGCATATTTTGGTTTGCTTGACAGTATCCTACAAATATCTCTTTCTTTTTCTTTTTTTTTTCTATTCTTGGGATTAGATAAATCTTGATTACCTTCAAGTTCACTAAGTCTCTCTTCTGCCAGCTCAAATTTTCTATTGAGCTCTAGTAAATTTTTCATTTCAGCTATTGCACTTTTAATTCCAGAATTTCTATTTGGTTCTTTTTTATAATTTCTCTTTTTATTGATATCCCCTACTTAATGAATCACTGTTGTCATACTTTTTAAAATGTGATTTACTTTGTTCTTTGCACTTATTTATAATAGCCACTTTGAAGATGAGTCCTCAGAAACAGTTTCTACGCGATGCTTTTTTCCCTGTGTAGTCACACTTTCCTGTTTTATATGTCTTATAAATTTTATTGAAAACTGGACATTTAAAAAAATATATTCTAGCAACTCTGGATTCTGATGCTCTTTCATATCTCTTTACACACACACACACACACAACACACCAGGCAGCTGTTGGGCTCTTCTGTCTAGTGACTTTACTGAACTAATTCTATAGTCTATCTCCCCTACAGTGTGCATCAACTGATTGCTATGCTGGGGTTTTTTGTTAGTTTATTTTTAATTCTTCTTTCTATTTTTTAATTTTTAAATTACACCTGGGTCAGCATAGCTTGATAGTCAGCCAATAATTAATCAGAAGTTGTACTTAAAGACCTAGAGCCAATAAAGTTTCCAGGTTTGGCAAATGACTCTGTGTGTTTTGAGAATGTATTCAATTTTTAAGCAGTTTACAAGTTTCTGTATGGGTTTTACTTCTTTTTCCCCTCTACTTTCAGTGTTCTTATGGCCTCACATACAGCCTGAGATGAAGCAAAGAGTAGAGCCCTCTCCAGGTCCTCCCTTGTGTGCAGCCTTGCATCCCAGATTTCTTGCTGGTCTGTTACCTGCCCCAACCGGTGTCACAACTTCCATCTAGCTGCAGTGTTGGCCTTCCAGGATTGTGTGCCATTGTTCCCAGACTATCCCACTATTGTTCTCAACACACCTCGGCATGCATTTTTCCACACTCACTACTGCTCGAATGAGCACCCCCACCCTCCCCACCTCCAGCAGCAAGCTTTCCAGTCAGTCCTCACAGGCTGTAGAATTACTAGCCATGAAGTTGGGTTGGGGATTGGGAATTGCTCCAGGCTAAAACACCACAGACACCCACTGTTCTTAGTGAGGTTCAGTACATTTTCATGAGTAAACACTTCTCAAATTGATGTATGCCTTGTTCAACTTAACAGCATCCCAAAGTAATGAGTAGCATTTTTTCAGTTTTGCTGATCTTATGGGAGGGTATTTTCCATGCTCTTCTCTTGTCCACTCCTGAAGTCCTGCCCCTTACTCCCATTCACTTTTCATTGACCAAAACAAGTCTCATGGCTAAGACTGACTTCAAAGGAATAGGAAGTGTGAATCCTCCCCCCGAGAAAATGAGTGAATCTTTGAACAGTTATACAATCTATTTTGCGAGGTTCTCTGGATCACTCACTGGCCATCCGGATGGTCTCCCCTCAGACATTAAGGTCCCAGACCAGCAGAGACAAGCTGACAATTCCATTCAGAGATCCACCAGATTCAGGAATTAGGGGGCAGCCTACAGGGTTTCTCCTACTTTTGATGCCACCAGGCAGGTACTGGCCTTAGTTTTCTCTTTGATCCAGAAGCCCTGCAATCAGGTCATGTACGTAGTTTCCTTCTTTTTCTTATTCCTTCAAGTCAGAGAGATGGCCTATCTCTCTTTGGCTTTGTTTAGTAGAGCTTCTATTGCTACTGGGCTTTTGCAACAAATAGTGGATTCTCATTTGGTCCTTCCAGCCACTCAGCATGCCCTACCTAGCACCTCCAAATTCAGGGCATTAGTAAAATCTTGCACGAATATCCTCTACTTGCTATAAACTTTCTCAGAAAAGGCTTTGAGTCATCCCTTGGGACAGTACTTCAGTCCAGACCACCTACACCAACCTGAAGAAAGTCCTCAAGAGTCAAGGCAATAAGGTGGTGCTATGACCTGAATGTATTCCCCCAAATTCTTGTGTTGGAAACTTAATTTCCAATTAAGTTGAAGTGGGGCCTTTTGGGAGGTGTTTAGGTCATAAGGGAAAAGGCTTGATGAAGAAAGTTTGGTTTCCTCTTGCCCTTCTGCCTTCTGCCATGTGAGAACACAGTGTTCAAGGCACCACCTTGGAAGCAGAGATTGGACCTTCACCAGACACTGAATCTTCCAGCACCTTGATCTTGGACTTCCCAGCCTAAAGAACTGTAAGAAATAAATTTTAGTTCTTTATAAACTAATTAATGGGGGAGGCCATGCATGTGTTGGGGTAGGTGGCATCTCTGTATCTTCTTCTCAATTTTGCTGTGAACCTAAAACTGCTCTAAAAAATTAAATTCCCTGTGGGAAAAAAGTGTGGAAAGATGAATAGGTGCACACCAGGTTAATACATATTTTGTAAATCTGGGTGATAGTTACAGTGTACTCATTCTTACCCTTTTTAAATTATGAAGTATTTTAAACATTCAGAAAAGTACAGAGAAAGTTGAAACAAATGTATTTGAAACAGACTCAATGAATGGATAATAGCCCTATCAGAAACTAATTTCCAAACAACTAATAATTAATAGTGTAACATACTGCTGGGAATTACAAAAAAAAAAAAAAAGATTCAATGATTAATGGAGGAAAATAGAAAGCCTGAAAATCAAACCTATTATATGTTAGAATTTAAACACATGATTATGGGGGCCATCACAATTCAGTAGGTCTCAAAATACTTATTTGCTATTATGAGAATACATTTAGGTATTTAAAAATAAACTCCACATGATTAGATGCTTTTACATTGAATTATATTTTTAAAATACCATAAAGTAGAAATGAGTAAATATCACTTTTCTGGAGGTTAATTAACAATGGTTTTTTACATATTATATTAAAGATCTCAAATTCTTAAGAAAACATTAGGAACTCAGTGATTAAAATGCACATGACATGAAGAGATAATTTTCACAAAAATTAAAATCAGTAAACTAACACAGAAAAACATTCAACCTCACTAATTATAGTAAAGAAATAGAAATAAAAACAAATAGCATTTTAGATCCATTAATTTTTAAAATATGTTATAATACTTATTGTTGATGAGATTGAAATCAGGTGAGGTATTCATACATTTCTGATAGCAGAGTAAATTGGTACAATCTTTTAAAAAGGCAATATGGCAGCATGTTTTTAAAACATAAAATGATTTGGATTTGGATTTGGTTCTCATTCCTGGGAATTTATTTCAAGGAAATCATTCAGAAAATGGGTTGGGGGAACTATATTCGTGACACTGTTGATAGCAACATTATTTACAATAGCTCACAAATAGAAATTTCCTGATGACCATCAACGCACTTCAATAAAAATGAACTACCACCTACTTGATGGATGCTGGAGGGGGAAAAATATGATTAAGATACTATTTCTACCCTAAAAAGAATTCACAGTTTGGAGAGGGAAGTAAAAAAGGGTATATCTACTCACAAACAGTAACTATGAAGAGTATACAGAATTGTGGAAGAGGGAAGATACTTAAGACAATAATAACAAAAGGAAAGCAAGGCATAACATTTTATCTGTTATGGCTCAATTATTGTACACTTGGACAAGGGCTAACAGTGGTCACGAAGAAATAAAAATGGGGATCTACTGGGGTAGTAGATTGGAGACACATTTTTCTTTAAATTTTACTTAAAGGAGTTTTAATTTCTTTGTACAATACTGAGACAAATTTTTCATTGTCCTATGATAATATTCACAATACATGAACAAACTTTGAATTATATAGGTTGAGCCTGCATAATACCAGTGTCATAATCAAATGAAAGTGTATTGCTTAAAATTAATTCAATTTTTAGCAAGTCCAAGTGGTTATTATCTTCTCGGCACAACTTCCTATCTCAATAGTTGACTCTGCTCCATACACAATATAATCCTCACACATACAGTCATTTATGTACCATCTGTTTCCAATCAACACAATTTTCTCTAACCCTCTTCCCTATTCCCAAGCTGTGATCAAGGATGCAGTTGCTCTCCCCAAGCCCTCTCTCTTTTACCCCCATTTTTTCTTTAAGTGTCTGGCCCCTCGTCAGATGGGCCCTTAAACAAGATCTTTAGCTGCTACCAATCCTGAGTGTGGGAGGTTAAATGGAGGCTGTAGCTGCCCCCACACACACACATATATGTGGGAACTGGATCATGGGAGGTATTTTAGCAGTGCAGAGACAGGAGTAGGAAAGAGAAGCTTGGAATTCCTAACCTCGAAGATCTTAGCTTAGGGTATGTATTAGTCCGTTTTGTGTTGCTATAACAGAAATACCTGAGACTGGGTAATTTATAAAGAACAGAGGTTTATTTGGCTTACAATTCTGGGACAGCTTCATCTGGAACGGGCCTCAGGCAGCTTCAACTCATGGCAGAAAGCGGCAGGCAGCCAGCAGGTATAAGCAGATCACATGGCAAGAGGAAGCAAGAGAGAGAGAGGAGGTGCCAGGGTCTTTTTAAACAACGAGCTCTCATGGTAATAGAGCGAGAACTCACTCACTATCCCTCTCCCCAAGGGAGAGCATTAATCCATTCATGAGGGATCGGCCCCCACGACTCAAACACCTTCCAGCACTGCCACATTGGGGATCAGATTTCTGCATGAGTTTTGGGGGGACTACACATCCAAACTCTATCATTCCACCCCTGTACCCCCAAAACTCATATCACTCTCACATACAAAATACAATTATTCCATCCCAACAGTCCCAAAAGTCTTGGCTTGTTCCAGCACCAACTTAAAATCCAAAGTCCACAGTCTCATCTGAGACCAAAAGCAAAAGTCCTTTCAGCTGTGAACCTATAATAACAAAACCAAATTTATCTACTGCCAAGATACAATGGAGGAACAGACACTGGGTATACAGGGTACAAAGTACCAAGAAAGGTAGGTGAATAAGGGAGGTGGATACACTGTGATCACATGTGTGGATCCTGGAGTCACTCTCTGGGTTTGGATTCTGACCTCTCAGTAAGTCCCAATGTATTTACCTGTAAAAAGCTGCCAGTTAACAACCCCTTAATTCACTGTTATTGTAGGACTGAGATAAAGCATATAAAGCCCATAACATAATACCTGGTTCACGGTAAGTGCTCAATAAGTGGTAGTGTAACTACTGTTATTTTTATTATTATTGAAAAGAGGACTTCCTGGACAGTCCTGTTCTCCATATTAGGCTCACTGCTCACATAAGGGAGGCATCAAATATCTTATGGGCTTCAGTAACAAAGGGTAAACCACATAAACAACTTACTCTGAGCATTATCTACAACCAGCCCTCCCACCTCCCCTTTGCTTCTTACACAGTATACCCCACAAGGCTGCCAGAAGCAGGAAGAGTTATTGATGCCATCACAAATGGATATTGAGATTTCAGTCATGTAACCAAACTGGACACTCCAGAGGAGCGCCCAAACTGTAGATTTCTAAGCCTGACTCCAGCCAACTTTGCTTTGATTCACTCTCTAAAGTAGACTTTTTTAACACATTCAGAGTCCTTTTAAGAGCATATCCTTATTGCAGTGCAACAATCTGAGAGATACAAATTACACAGTTGACATAAAACACAATCACACAATGTCAATTATTCAAGAAGGGTTCTTGATGGTTCCAGTCATCCCTCTTGAGAATTTTAAACTGTGGCCCATATCCTAAATCCAAAGCTCTTGTCCAATCACACTACTTCTCTCTCATTCATTAGGGCCTTATGGAGTTCACTCTGGCCCCCAAGATCCCAGAAAAAGCAGGGCCTTTTGCCCCAAGGTACTCTGACTGCAGGGCCAACCAATTCTTAGTTGTTCCAAAATTGTTCAAAATCCACTAACCTCAATTTTCCAAAGCTAATCCAGAAAAGCTTATCATACTGGTTAGCTGCTGTTCTGATTTCACAGAACAATTTTTAAAACATGAATGCCAGGGGGAGGAGACAGAAATATAGCATGGCCATTTTTTATTTTCCAATAAAGGGCATTAAAAAACAAAGCATAACTAACAAAAGCTTATAATTCTCATGACTATTTCATGAAGAACAATATTAATGCCAGGAGAAAGGACGACTTCAGTGTAAGTTTCCAAGAATTGTGGGTCAACTTATGTGGACATATATAGCTCCATCTCTATATGTAGATTTCTAGTACATTTTCATTTTCTCATTTCAAATTTGTAGAAAAGTTGTTGTGGACTTTCACTAGTCCACAGACTCCCATTTAGGAACTGCTGGTCTATCTAGTTTTCCTGACTCCTATTTCACCTGTCCTTAATTCTTCCCATGCTGCCAATGACCTTGTTAGAATGCAAATCAATCATACATATGCCCCTATTTTAAACTCCTAACTGACTTCCACTGGCAAGGAAGAAGTTCAAACTCTCTTACAGTTTCTTAGTGATTTAAGTGCTCACCTCTCCAACATTAATTCTTAAGGTAACCCCCAGCACCATGCAAAACATTTTCAGTTCCCTAGCATGTTCAGATGACTCAATATGCCCCAGACAAAAGGAGTTCCATGCAGGCCAGTAATTAAATACATGAGATTAACAAAATCTACTTGGTTCCAGCTTAATATACAGGACTACTTAATGTGAGAAAGCTCAGTCTCTTTTATCTCCCCCTTGACCTGGTTATTTTCCTCTCAATCTCAAGAACAGATCTCAAGGACAAGTCCCTTTTGCCTGATATCCAAAAACAGCCCATGGATTCAACTATCAATCATCTATCACTTGCAATGTAGCTGTGAGATAAAGCACTCAGGCCACAAACATCACATTCCAGGCAGCAGTCTGGCCCTCCAGGGATGTTTCTCCCTGCTCTCTTGATTGATGGTCCCATCCTGTGGTTCCCAAACCTCTTCACTGTTTAAATAAACCTGGGACTCTATTAACTGAGGCTCTTTTTCTTAGCTCATAGTCTCTTTCCTCTAGGCCACTTCAAAAAGTGACAGTGCTGCTTGACTATCCTAGCTTAAAGTCATCAACTTCTAGCTCACTGGTATTTTTCTAAAATGCAGCTTGCAGCCAAGCATAACCTTTGACTATAGCAAAAGAAGGTAACATTTGCAAAGGGGGGATATGGAGAAGGGAGGTAATCTATCACTCTATTCCTGAAAATGCCATCTAAAAGCAGTCAACCTACAAAGGCTTACATCTTTTCATAAAGGAAGCTACTCAACCCAGCTATGGAGGGAGGGACAGATAGACTAATGCAAACTAGACAGCAAATTATTCCTTTGGATCTAGAAAAGATGTCCCATATGGAAAAATAACAAATTGACTTTCTGTTTAACAAATCAATCTCCCGTGAAATGTCAAAGGAATTCAGTGGCTAGTATTTGCCTGTATAGGAGAGCCCTGATAAAATCATCCCTGAACAAGAAAAACTGAGGACCAGTTTCCTATGAAGTCCAAATATAAACAGCTCTCTACAAGGTCCATTTCTTACAGCAATACCTTCAGTTTCTATTTGAGTATCTCCTTTCCTGAGTTGAAAGAAATTCCTCATTTCTACCATTCCTACAATCTACACTCAAATGGTCATGCCATATATTCATTTACAGTGGAAATATATTCATACTTTCTGACCTTTTCTCATCTAATCATGTGACTCCTGCCCTTGAGAAGTGACAACTTGGGGGGCCGGCTCGTGGCTCACTCAGGAGAGTGTGGTGCCGATAACACCAAGGCCATAGGTTCGGATCCCATATAGGGATGGCCAGTTTGCTCACTGGGTAAGCATGATGCTGAGAACACCAAGTCAAGGGTTCAGATCCCCTTATTGGTCATCATTTAGGAGAAAAAAAAGAAAAAAAGAAATGACAACTTGGCTGCAACAGACAAAAAAAACAAAAACCTGAGTCCTCTTCAGGGTTGAGGGGGAGGGGAACACTCAGCATATATCTGATTAGCAAGAGTACCGCAGCTATCTACAGGTAGATAACAATGCAAGGTGTGTGAGGGTGTGTGTAAGACTGAGTGCAAAAGGCAGTATCAAAGTTGCAAACTTCAAAGGGCCTATGTAAGTCAAGGAAAGAGATCACAGAAAGGGGGAGAGAAGAGGAGAGGGCATCTGGGGGAGGAGAAAGAGTAAGGGCTCTGAGGTAGAAAGTGAAAGGGTGTGTGGTACAGACAGTGGGGAAAAAGAACTGGCTGGCACAGAGGGAGCCCCCTGGGGAGTGGCAAGACAGAGGGCTGGATTGATATGACCAGGCAAAGAAGGGGAGGGCCTAGTAACCTGCACTTGTGGGAAACAGGAACCAACAACTTCATTTAAAAGTTTCTCTCGTGAGTGAATACTCTGATGGCGAATAAAATTTGAATTCCGAATAAAGACTTTCCCACAATCCTTACATTCATAGCGTCCTTCCCTATCATGGAGTCTCTGGTGCTGCTCTAATCCTGAACTCTCTTTGAAATTTGTCTTGCAAGGGTGGATTCGTTGATGTCGATTTAAATTGCTTTTCTGCCTAAAGGCCTTCCCACACTCCTTACATTGATAGTTTTTCTCTCCAGAGTGAATTTTCTGATGCTGGACAAGGTTTGAATTCCGGGTGAAGCTCTTCCCACACTCTGGACATTGGTAGGGTCTCTCTCCAGTGTGTAGCAATTGATGATTATTGAGCTGTGAGTTCACACGAAAAGCTTTGCCACACTCTTTGCATACATAGGGTCGCTCCCCAGTGTGGATCCTTCGGTGATGTATAAAACTGGAATTAAAGGTAAAAGCTTTCCCACACTCCTTACACTGATAAGGCTTCTCTCCAGTGTGAATTCGGTGATGTGCTGTGTACTGGGAGTTGCCCCAGAATGCCTTGCCACACTCCTTACACACATAGGGTCGCTCCCCAGTGTGTATCCTTTGGTGATGTATAAAACTGGAGTTGAAAGTAAAAGCTTTCCCACATTCCTTACACTGATAAGGTTTCTCTCCAGTGTGAATTCGCTGGTGTGCTGTGTATTGGTACTTGCCCCAGAATGCCTTGCCACACTCCTTGCACACATAGGGTTGCTTTTTACTGTGGATCCTTTGGTGCCGAACAAAAGTGGAGTTAAGGCTAAAGGCTTTGTCACACTCCTTACATTGATATGGCTTTCCTCCAGGTGGGTTTTTCTGATGCTGAGAAGAGTCTGAACTGTAACTGCAATGTTTGTCCCATAAATCAGATTTGTAGGAAATCTGTACAGCTGGAACTTGCAGATGTGTTTCACGCTGAGAACTAACACTAACATTTTTTTCTGATTTCTTTTGTGGATGGCTTCTATTTTCTATAGGAAGTTTTTCATTATTAACTATCTCCTTCACAGCATCTCTCTCATTTTTATTCATTTCATCCTTTGTGAAATTTTCTCTGTGTCTCTCTAACTTGCCATCTGTCTTGCAGGTATCTTGAAAATCAGGTCCCCCTCTCAGATATTCATCTGATACCATGCCACAGGATTTGTTTTTATAAGAAATTATTTGTTTTAAAGTCAAATGTTCAGTTTTAGCCCAGGTTTTTCCACCTGATAAGAGAAAAAAAAATACATGAAAATACCACCTCTCAGCAATGCTAGAGAGAAGTAGACCAGTGGTTAGCAAATTTTTCTTGTAAAGGGCTAGATGCTAAACATTTTAAGCTCTTTAGGCCATATGGTTTTTGTTGTAAGTACTCAACTCTAGCACTGCAGTGTGAAAGCAGCCACAGACAATAAGTAAATGAATGAACATGGCTATATTCTAATAAAACTTTACTTACAAACACTGAAATCTGAACTTCACGTAATTTTCACCTGTTACAAAATATTATTCTTCTTTTGATTTTCTTCAACCACTACAAAAACTCAACCATTCTTATCTTTTTTTTTTTTTTTTTTTTTTTTTTTTTTTCAACCCCAAAAAAAACTCACCCTTTTTTTTTTTTTTGTTTTTTTTCAACCCCAAAAAAAACTCACCCTTTTTTTTTTTTTTGTTTTTTTTCAACCCCAAAAAAAACTCACCCTTTTTTTTTTTTTTGTTTTTTTTCAACCCCAAAAAAAACTCACCCTTTTTTTTTTTTTTGTTTTTTTTCAACCCCAAAAAAAACTCACCCTTTTTTTTTTTTTTGTTTTTTTTGTCTTTTTCCGTGTCCGGCAACGGATCGCAACCCTCCGTGTCACCCCCGCACCGGACCGGGACCGGCAACGGGACCGCAACCCTCGGCGTTGCCCCCGCGCCTCGCTCAGCCAGTGAGCAGGAGCCGGTCTGTATGGGGGATCCGAGCCCTCGGGCAGGAGCGCCGCCGTGCTTCCCAAGCAGTGCACTATCCAGTGCGCCACCGGGCCGGCCCCTCAACCATTCTTATCTTGCAGGCTATACACAAAAGGACACGTGGCAGGCCAGATTTTGGCCTATGGGCCATAGTTTGCCTGAACTCATCAACAGGTGAGATTACTATGTCCTACTAGTACACAGCTTTCATATGCTTATAAAATGCTGTTAGAGCACATAGGGAATGAGGTGAGGCAAGGAAAAGTCCCGAATCCCAAGAAGGAAGAGAAAGCTTTATCAGGGCTTAGAGCTCCAAGGAGAGTTCAAGATAAAAAGGTAGTTAAGAGGATAGAGTCAGTAAAGGAAGGTCCTGGGTCAAAAAAAGGCATTTAGATTAGGAAGGAAAAAGTAAAACTATCTCTATTAGCAGATGACATTTTGGCATTCCTCAAAATGTTAAACAGTTACCATATGACCCGGCAAGTATAGGAGGTGATTTCAAAAAGTTTGTGGAAAAAGAGGATTAAAAGATAATACAAATCTTTCCATGAACTTTTGAAGTACTCTCACATATCTAGAATATGTACCCATGAGAAAAGAAAACATATGTCAGCATAAAACCTGTACATTAATAGCAGCATTACTCATAATGCCCAAACAGTGGAAACAACCCAAATGTCCACCAACTGATGAATGGATCAAAATGTAATATTATCCATCCAATAGATATTCATACATAGAAAGGAATGAAGTACTGATACATGTTATGAAATGGATAAACCTTGAAAACACTATGTTAAATGGAAGCCATGTGCAAAAGACCACATATTGTATGATGGCATTCATATCAAATATCCATAATAGGCAAATCTATAGAAACAGATAGTAGATAAGTGGTTACCTAAAACTGAGAGCTGGGAATAGGGAATGGAGAGTGACTGCTAATGGACACAGGGCTTCTTTTTGGGGCGACAAAAATAATCTAAAAATAATAGACTGTGGTGATGCTTACACAATTCTGTGAATATACTAAATACCACTAAATTGTATGCCTTAAATGTTTGAATTGTACGGTTTGTGAATTAAATCTCCATAAAGCTGTTTTAAAAAGGACATGAGAGCTTACTTAGTATATCAAAAAGAATCATTTTAATGAAATGAAAAACATTAAATCTGTGGAAATCCATGAGTCTACAGAAAAAGAAAATGCACATTTGACATCATTTAAGGTGACTCTTAAATCAACTTCTTACTTGGAAAACTGGTATTTAAAGGTCAAGAATTAAGCCTTTCTCCTGTCTTCCCGGCACTGATGATTTTGAGAAATTTTTAATTTTATTATATGTGATATTATTTTAGCTAAGCGAGTAAGTCTTCTCAGTTGTAAGATGTATCCTAAAGGGAAGAAAATCATAATATCTTTAAGCTACCTTAAAGTATTTCAATATTAAAAAATGATTTAAATGTTTTAATATATTAATTACCGTAAGTAGCAAAAATAAATTTTTTTACTTGTTCTATTGTTTAGTGGACAAGATAATACTGCACCAAGTTTATCAGTCTTGTAAAAGGGGGAAAACTGGAAAAAGGTAAGTTACACATAACCAGTAAAGTATTTAGAAAAAATTTTTGACATCCCCAGATACACAAGTATAAGCATCCCAGTGAGTGAAACAATGAAGAAGGATGTTGTGTATTACAGTTTAAAGGGATGGGAAGCAATGAATAACAGACCAGTCAGAAAAAAAATAATTAGGAATCCCAATGTACTCCATGATATTGGGCACAGAGAACACAGAATCTTTCATTCTGATTAAACGGAGGCAAAGGAAGAGACAAAACTGGAGAAGATACCCCATGCTAAACTCACCTCTGAAGCCTGCTCTCCAGCCCCTTCTGCTTAGGGCTCCCTGTGGCTGGGTGAACCATGGCTCCTTCCCTTGCTCCAGCTGAGAGATCAGAGCTGGTTTGGAAGCAGGTGATGCTGCTTGAAGGAAAGAAAACACAACACAATGATGAGCAGAGTCAGAGAGGTTGATTTCAGCCTGTGGCTGCAAGGACAAGCAGATGAGGTGAGGAGAGTAATGTTTGGGTGGGCTGTGCAAAAGATACCCTAAAGAGGTACAGGGAGGGATGCTGGGAAGAAGCCTCAGGATAGTGCTTCCAAGGAAGCCTGAAACACCCTGGAGGCAGATTTCTATTTAAAGAGAAACAAGATTTCTTACCTTCTCTGTCAGAGGATGACAAATTCCCCTTGTGGGAAACAGACACATGGCTCCTAGGAGCAACCCCCAAAGGGAGACAAAGGGCTGGATTCTTTCAAGATAATTTGGAAGTTCAATACTAGATTGAGGGTACCAAGATAAAGCACAAGTCCTTCTGTACCCAGAGAATCAATCACCTCTAAAGCAGGTAAGGAAAGAGGGTAGCTTTCATGATGGAAAAAAAAAAAAAGCCCTTTGGAGTTTAATAGACATCAGGGCTTTCCATACCTGGCAACCTCTGACATTGCCATTTGGGGTCAACTAATAATTATAAGAGATCCCTTCAACCTCTGAGGGCCCAGGCAGAGACCAGCAGCGGAGAGGCCTTACCTAGGAAGGCCACAGCCCCATAGTTCTCCAGCATCACATCCCTGTACAAGGCCCTCTGAGCAGGCATCAGGCTGGCCCATTCCTTCTTAGTGAAGTACACGGCCACATCCTCAAAAGTCACTGATTCCTGAAACGACAAGTTCCTGCTCTCTCCAGACCCCAAGATTTTGGTGATGGTCCAAACTGTCATTGAGAGGTTTGGGAAGCGCACCTACAATGATATGTACTTAGTACTGGGTCCTTTCACAAAACCCCTACGAACCTGTAGAGGTTTTGTGAAAAATTTGGAAGGTGCTGAGGAAGAGGATGCAGAATTAAAAGCAGCCATCCTGAGTTCAGCATAGTTTCCGAGTTAGAATCAAGTACATCTCCACTATGAACTTCTAAATATGTGATCTCTACACAGACACTGAACTTGATGTATAGGAGCTGGGCTTGGGCCTGAGAATGAAAGTACATATATGGAAGGAGAACTGACCCCTGGATATGGCTGTCACCTTAGCCCTAAGCACCTCCCCACTTTGTATTATCCCAGTGATTATTTGGGTTACTCATATTACTGCCATTTCCCAATTTTGCTGTCATCCCAATCCTTCCTTTATGCTTGTCTCCTTGCCCATGACACCGGGCACAAAGCTCTCAGTTGTGTCAATAACCTCCTACTCCCATCCTACCTCCACGCACAGACAGTGAGGTTACAGAGGCATGGAAAATACTGCTTAACTGGAAAACTTGGTGTATGCAACTAAAGACGGGCTTAAAAAGGCAGCTATTGAAAGTTTCAATTCTTGGAATAGGAGCTTTCCTCCGTATATCAGCAACAGAGCTCTAGAGGGAAAGGTTCTAACTTGGAGCATGGGATTAAGGGAACCTATAAGCCAGGTGCCAAAGAAAGTTTTGTCAGTTATCTATCTTTTCAGTATATTTTTAAATTACCTTAGAGAAAAACCTTCCATGTTATGTTAATGTTACAAAATTATTTTACTTCCCTACCAACAGTGTGTCATGGGATACTCACGGAACTGAATGGGAGTTTAAAAATAGGTACACACTTGTATGGTCACCAAATTTATGACAAAGTAACCAATGCAATTCAGTGGGTAAAAGATAGATTTTTCAATAAATGGTCCTGAATCAACTCAATATCCATATGTGGGGGAAAAAAGAACTTAAGACACACATTTTACTCACTTATTTTAAGATGAATCACAGACCTAAGTAGAAAGCTAATAAATCCTCTAAGAGAAACACAGAAGAGTATCTTCATGATCTTTGAGTAAGAGAAAATTTCTGGGGGCTGGCCAGTTATCTCAGTTGGTTAGAGTGTGATGTTGGTAACACCAAGGTCAAGGGTTCAGATCCACATACCTGCCAGCCACCACAAATGGAAAAACAAAAATAAAACAAAAACAAAAAGGAAAAGGAAAAAATTTTACAGAAAACAAACTGTTATAGTATACTTCATTAAAAATAAGAAAATCTGTTTATCAAAGGATACTATTAAGAGAGTGAAAAATCAAACCACAGACTGGGAGAATAAATTTCATAATACTTATATCTGACAAAAGACTTACATCCATAATAAATAAGGAACTACTACAACCTGGGGGAGGGGAAAGGGCACACAACGTATTAAAAAATAGGAAAAACATATGAACAGAGACTTCGCATAAGAGGATATCCACCTAGCCAACAAATGTATGAAATGGTGCTCAGCATCACTGCTTATCGGAGAAGAGGAAATTTCAAAAATCCCCATGAGGACTTCTGGTCATGATGGCAGAACAGATGGTCACTAGCATCACTCTCTCCCACAAATCAACCAATTTACAATCATAAAAAAGCAATGACAGCCAAGCTGGGGCCACTAGAGCTCAGAAGAAGAGGAGGAGAAACCTACGGAGTGCATGAAGTCAGGAGAAGCCACAATGAGAGAAAGAAAAAACTACTCCAACTGTTTCGAATTCTGGCCACTTCCAGGCTGGAGCTGCTGAGCACATGGATGAGGAGCTGGCAAAAGCCACAGTTGCACCTTTCGGATGAAGTTGCTTGGAGGCAGCAGGGGAGAAGAGGGCCTTGGTGGCCCCCAGGCCAGCAAGACCACTAATAGGGCTCCCATGGACCTACATAGGAGGAGCCAGAACAACTGAAAAAAAGGAGCCACTCAAAGGCCGGTGAGTCATCACAAGGGACTGGAGCATGGCCCATCCCGTGGGAAGTGTTTGGAGCATGGGCAGTGGGAGAGATGGGCCCACGAGGGGAACACTGGGGCACAGCAAAGATAGCTGATCTGCCCCCCAATCAGCACAGGACCACTCAGAAGAGACTGGTCAGGAACACAGAACTGTAGGGGGTGCAGTTTGCTGAAAAGACTCAAGTCCAGACAAGTTTCTAAACAACCCAGGTGTACCAGATCTCAAGAAAGCCGGACTTTTCAACAATTAAAGCCTGAGCTGCACAAAAGGCCTTCCCTAGGGAACCAGCAGCAAGCAGCAATTTAGCTTAACCAAAGAGCTCAAGTGCTGGTTTCCACAGGAAGTTCCCCCATTTTAGAAGTAAGCAAAGGACAGCAAATTAGTTCCAGTGCAGAGTTTAAGTGGTGGGAAGAGCAAATAATCCAACACAGAACTGAAAGAAAAAACAAAGTACCTACAACCAGTGACAAAGTTTGATATTAACTACTAAAGGTTTCATTTCACCAAAGAACACCTACAGCACCTAGAAGGACCGGAAGTCCCCTGGGCTACCAAGCCAGAAAGGGGGGTGGGCTGGGGTCCTCAGCCATGCCCCCCAACACCCACAACCAGTCTGGGGGGGGCCAAGGGCCTTGGCCACACTCCACTAACATGCACAACCAGCCCAGCGACAACCACTGAGCCACGACAGGAAGTGCCGCGGGCTCTCCTGAGCCAGGGCAGCGGGGGACCAAGGGCCTCAGCCACACCCCCGACACACATAACAAGCCCAGTGATGACCACTGAGCCATCACAGGAAGCACCCCAGGCTCTACTGAGTCAGGGTAGTGGGGGACCAAGGGCCTCAGCCATGTCCCCCCAGACCCCACAACCAGCCCAGTAATGACCACCAAGCCACAGCAAGAAGGGCCCCGGGTTTCTGAGCTGGGGTGGTGAGGGGCAAGGGCTTTTGCCACACCCCTCTGACATCTGCACGCAGCCCAGCAATGGCCAAGCTACCGCTGGAAGCCCCCTGGTCTTCCCGTATGGGAATGAGGGGGGTGCCACAGGCCTCAATCCCACACCTCCTCCTTCCTCCTTCTATTCCATTTCCTTCCCCTTCTCCCTCTCACCCCCCAACTGCTCCACAACAACATCATAGAATGTAAAAAAATAATATTAATTATAAAAAAAATCCCATTGAAATACTATAAATGAATAACAAGTGTTGATAAGAATGTGGAACAACAGTACACTGCTGGTAAAAGTATAAATTGAAACAACCATTTTGGGAAAATCGATGGGCAGCATCTACTAAAACTAACTAAATGTATACCCTATAATCTAGCAATTTCACTCCTAGAGATATACGCAAGAGAAATGAGTGTCTGTGTCCACCAAAAAACAAGAACGTTCACTGTATTCTTATTCACAGTAGTCCAAAACTGGAAACAACCAAAAGTACATCTACACTAGAACGAATAAATAAAATGTGGTATAACATATAATGGAAATCTATTCAGCAATGAAAAAGAACTACTGCTAAGTGCAACAGCATGGGTAAAGTTCGCAGACATGATGTTGAACAAAAGAAGACAGGTATTTAAGAGGACATGTTGAATGATTGCATTTATATGAAGTTGAAGAACAAAGAAAACTAACCTATGGTGATAGAGGTTAGAATAGTGGTTAACTTTGGGCTAGTAGATTGCTTGGGAGGGGGCATGAAGGAGCCTTTTGGGGTGCTAATAATGTACTATGTTTTGACATAAGTGATGGTCATACAAGTGTATACATTTCTAAAAATTGAGCTATACAGTTAAGGCTTGTGTTACATGTAACTTAAACCTCAAAGAGAAATTCATATATATACACACATAAAACAATATACATATATAAAATATACGTACCAGTATGTTATATATGAAGGTACTTTAAAAAGTTCATGGAAAGATTCTTGTTATCTTTTAATTCTATTTTTCCACGAACTTTTTGAAGTACCCTAAAACACCTTTACATAATATATATGTATATACACACACATATGTACAGAAGCAGAGGAAACCCAACTTACCTGGGGCCTGACTGTTAAGGACATTGCTGTCATCATACGATTTTTTACCTCCAATTTAGGGAAAGGTAAAAGTCTCAGGAGCTGAAGGTAAAGAAAGAAACATTAGTGATAATAACTCAACTGACCATATTCCTGTATACTCTGACCCACCCTGTTGGAGGATACGCGAATACTATTCTTCAGTTATTGCTTGTTGTAATTCTAGTCTCACTGAGGTGAGACAGCAGGCATATGGGGGAACCCAGAAAGGAAACAGAGATCATCCAATGAATACGTGATGAGACAGTGGACTGAGAAAACTGTAATTTTCAGTAACCAAGAGAAGACATCATAGGAAAGAAGACAGAAAAGGAAACTAGGGTAGAAAGTAGACAAATGTTACGAACTAAAAAGAAAGCTGGAATTACAAACAGTTAAGATCCCTAGCATCCACACACTACAAATAGGAATGAGTTGTGTACAAGAAATCCATCAAACACTGCAAGACCTCAGCATCTGTTTTCCCTCCTACTTAATGCTAGGACAGGAGAGTTTCTATGACTGAAGTAGTAAAAGTCAAACAGAATTTGAAAATAATTTATTAAGAACATTTAATGTCTCCCTAGTACTATTTTTCCCCTAAATACACAGATTGCTTATAAGATATTCATTCAATTTTATAATAGTGTTGGGGGTAGGTGATGAGAAAGAAAAAACTAAAACCATACTAAAAAACTAAAAAGCTAAACCATACTAAAGGAATCCATTAACTTCATGACATGTCCCAAATACTCCAAGCTCCAAATATTATAGTATAGGGAAGCAAAGCAATTTCATTTCTAAACTAGTTCCAACTCCCATCTGGGTCAATTAATTAGCCCATCGTTACGAGGTAAGCTTTCTGCCGTTCAAAAGAGGGAATCAGCAAGATTTACCCATTAAAGACACAACTGAAATACAAATAGCTGCCACCACATCAGAGATATTTAACAAGCATATAAAGAAACATATAAAAGTGCATGTATTCATAGACCTTAAAAACAACTTCCATTTCAATTTTATGTCCGCAGTTTGCTGTAAATATGAGAGTACTAAAACAGCATCAGATAAAAGACTTTATAGTCAGTGCACTGCCCCTCCCTCCTTTGACCCTTAGTGAATCCAGAAGGCCATTCAGGAAGGTAGGGGAAGGGGAAGCTGTCAGAGAAAGAGAGCTGTCAGGAGACGCAAGAATCCACATCTTGAAAGTTACAGAGATTCCAGTAAGTAGAAACAGTAGTTATAAGTGTAAACAGAAGAACTTAAAAAAAAAAAAAAGTAAACCTACACAAGTAATGCTGCTAAATTCATTAGCAAGATTTTGTCCAAAGGTAACAAAAGCAGTGATTCATGCTGGGTAAATAGGTAGCTCTTGTAGCTGTGTACTCTAGTTCTCTAAAATCTTGATACTGTCATCATTTTGGTAATGTCACTTACAATAGATACTTAATAAGAATGACAAATTAAACAATCATAAGCAAAAAGGTCTGATCTGTACAGTTGACAATCTGTGAAAATCAAATCATCTGTAAGTAGAAAAGCAGCAGAAGCCATCCTACAGAACACAAGACAGTCCCTACAACTTTCCTATGGGGAATACCATATGGAATTGAAGCATAAGTTAAGAATATGGGATGGGGCACAAATCATAACCCAATACACTTCACTCATGGCAGCAACCAAATGTTTAATCTGATTGGTTATAAATCTTGAAAATTAGGTTATAACAATGTAGTAAAAGTTAAGAGAATGTAATGAGACGAGTACAATGAAGGAATGTGAAGGGAGCTAGATCGAAAAAATCCTTCAGTATCTCCTACTGTACATAGGAAACTATATTAAACACTGGACACATATTAGATACTTCATGGATATAACTCGTCATCAGATTTTAGATTTAACATTCATATGAGCCAATCCAAATCTCAGGGCTCCACGTTCTCCAAAACGTGAACTAAATAAGCTCCGTCCTGGGGGGTAAAACAAACATTTCAGTATTCTCAAAATTTTGGCTGCTCTATTGGTTGTACAGGCAAACAAAGTGATCACAGACCCATTTCCTAGTAGCAAATGTAAAGGGAGAAAGAGCATAAACTGTACACAGGCCCATGGGTAGGGCTGAGGTTTCCACTGCCGGGGCAAAGACAGAAGGGCTGGAGCAACCGAGGGGCGTGTTTTGTTACCAGAGTGTCCTGGAGCCTGGACAGTTAGAATTTTTTGAGGATCTCGATGTGAGCATTAGAATCTGTGTCAGTACCCAATCTGAATAGACCGCGGACTGAAGTAGGTATGGAGAAACGAGGGGGCGGGAGCCTGCGGCCAGCGTCCCAGCCCCGCCAGCGCCCTCTCTCGACGCCACCGAGTCAAGCCCGGGGGTCGGGATGAGGAACCCAGTAGTAGCAATAGCTGCGCCAGCCTCTCTGGGGGTCCTGTCCCGTCCTTCTCAGACCAAGCCAGACCCGCTCACCCTAGGATCCCGGCGACCTCTGCAGCTTTTCAGTAAACAGAAACTGAGGGGACCACGAAGCAGTCCTCACAAAACAATTCCTCAACCGTTAAAAAAAAAAATGGCTGCGCCGGAAATACGTCACAAACTGAACGGCCTACCCGTACCCTCCCTGGAATTCTCTCTAGGAATCTTGGAGGACTCCACAGCTTGATGGTTCCTTCCTAGTTCCCGCGAGCAAGCCTGAGGAAAAGGGAGGGTAGGAGAGATAGACTCCTACTTTCCTCCCAGAGCGTCGTTCCGAGTCGAGTCATCTGGACCTGGGTTATTAACCAACAGACCTCCAGGGAAAGGAGGCGGGAGCTTAGGGCGGGAGCAAGAGGCGAGGCCATTTATTCTATCGGATACCGGCTGAGGGCCTGGCCCAATTGGACCAATGAGCAGCAGAGCGCACGGAAGCCTTCCCTGCCCTTGGGGCCCTAGCCAGTTTCCTGCCCCGAGGGGCCCAACCCCTGCACTGCCATTTTCCCACTTTGTGAGTCCCTCCCTTCAAGGCCTAGAAGACGAACCTAGGTCTGGCTGGAGATATGAACGGACTGAGTTTATTAGGAATATCTGGATGTCCCCCAAGGTATCTTGAAGGGCCGGCTTGGAAGGGGTGGGGGCTTTCCAAGGATAGAGGAGCCTCGGAAACACTTGCTAGATGAAAGTCAAGTAGTAGACTTAGCGATTTTATTGTATACCCAGAAGACCCCCAGGATATCAAAAGGGCGGTGCTCTTTCTGTCCTACGTAGGAGGACCACCAAGAATGAGTGAGGGAGGGCCAGGAGCTGAAAGATGTGAGGTCGGGACCCAGCTAGGGGCCTACAGAGAGTACGGTTTTTTCCTAACCTCACTTTTCCACCACCGCCAGATGTTTTCACCTGTCTTACTTCTATAGTCATTATGAAGCCCCACATGGGTCTCAAAGTTTACAACCCTTTTAATGTCTCACTCATGCTCAACCACTGTTACCAGCAAAACAACCATTCTTCTGAGAATGCTGAGTCCAGAGGAGCAACCAGCCCTCAGCCATACACTACTGAAGCCATCACCTCCCCAGGATCCACTTGGCCCTTGTGTGGAACCCAAGTTGCCTCTTTTCAACGTAATTTTATCTCAAATCCTCAGTGGTCGAATCCGTATAGGTGCTTGATTGATTTACCCCCAAAAGACTTTGAAATAAGGGACTAGGATCTCAACTGCCTGCTCAGAGGAAACTGAGTCATTACAAGATACATGGTTGAGTAGGTATGCAGAGGCAAAATCAAAAGAAACTATGCCATGGTGTTTGGTATAATATTCATTTTAGAACAGCAATTTAGTTTCAGCAAAACATTACTGTCCTTAACATTAAATTAATGCAATTTGAATATTATTGAATTTGAAGTTTCAGTTGTAATTGTGTAATAACCTATAAATATAAGGAATTTATATCAACCTCTAAGGGTACACATATTAAGTACCTTTTTTACACATTTTTCCATAATTGACAAATTCTTACACATCCAATTGCTTTAAATACAACCCACATGAGCATATTTTAACCATTTAGAGCCTGCCTGCTATGCATAACCCCTGAAACTGTACCTAACATCTGCTAGCCATCGATAAGAAAAACCCTGTGGCTATAAAAGACCCCAAACCACTGCCCTTCAGAGCTCTCTGACCTGGAGACTCCCACCTTGCTGCTAAGGAACATTGCCTAGACATGTAGGCCCCCTCTCCAACCTCCCCTTCTCTTAGGAGTTCCTGTGCTCTCTTCCCCTTCTGGGTGGTGGTCTCAGAGTCCCCGGAAAGTGTCCTTCTGTAACAAACGTCCCCTCTTATGCAATCCTGTGCAAGTGCTGCCCAATAAAACTTGTCCAATACTGCCATCTCATGGCCCTTTCTTTTCTTTGATCAGCCCTGAGATCCTCCAACTCAACCACCATATTGAAACAATATAGATCTTCTTGCCTCTTCAGTTCCCTAATACCATCTATTTAATGCTGTTATCATGCCACCCATGAATACTGGCTTCCAATGATTTTATCAAAGTTTGTTACAATGACTGCAAATACAAGTCTCACACAGAATATGCAGGAAAATGTGAATGGTAACATGTTTTCTGGTTGTGTTAAATTTACCATTTGGAATGTTACAGCATAATGAATCACACATTGTACTTCTCCTGAATTGCTGTAATGACTTCTCTTGAATTGCTGTAATCACTGCAATCCTGCAATGTGATATCTTTCAGTGTTGCCCAGGTGATAGAGTTTGGATGTGTTGTCCCTGCCAAAACTCATGTGGAAATTTGATCCTCAAGGTGGCAGTGTTGGAAACTGAATTAATGCTCTCCCTAGGTGAGAGGATTAATGAGTGAGTTCTCGCTCTATTATTCCCGTGAGAGCTTGTTGCTTAAAAGACCCTGGCACCTTCCCTCTCTCTCTCTCTCTTGCTTCCTCTCACCATGTGATCTGCTTGTACCTGCTGGTTGCCTGCCACTTTCTGCCATGAGTGCCCACACCAGTTGCAGCTGTCCCAGAATCATAAGCCAAATAAAACTCTTTTCCTTATAAATTACCCAGTTTCGGGTATTTCTGTTATAGCAATACAAAATGGACTAATACAGATGTGCCTCTCCCTCCCATACACCGCCACCAGTGGAGAGGGTAAGCAATCAGCCCATGAGCAGAGTGAGAAGATGACTTCAGTTCACCCGGGAAATATCCATCCCCTATCCAGAAGAGTTTAAGACTGACCCTGGACAGTATGGTGTCATTGCAGCAATCAAAGATAAGAGAGGATACCTATCAAAAAAGCCTATTGAAAACCTTCAGAGACAGGTGTGGCCAGTCCCAGAGAACTTTCTGACATGTTGTGCCAGAGCATGTGGAGGGGGTACAGTGACCACACTGGATGCCAACAGTGAGGAGTGCAGAAGATAAAAGACATTTCCTGCCACCTCCATTGTTCTTGGGTGTTGTAGACCACAGGCAGCATTGCAGTAGGAATATAAATGAGCAAGAGCTGACACAAGGGCCGACACATGCAGCTCATACCCAAGGGTTGGCAGTGGACCCCTAGTGTCCCAGAGCCCCGAATTCACCCCATGCTTGATATGAGTGAGCGTCACCCAAAATCATTGTTGGCACCATTCTGGGGGCCCAGTGATCCTGTGAAAGAAATACCAAGTGATCATGTGATCCTGTGAAAGAAATACCATGCCAGCCCCCCTCCTGGAACTGAGGTTTGGCCACAGGGCCTTAGAAAAATCTTCTATGTGTGCATTCTGGAGCTCATCAGGATACCTAGTCAAATCCACACACTGGGAAAAAGGCCACAGAGTACCCCAAAGAGGAAAAACATGGTCTAGGGCTTACATTGGTCACAGTGTATTCTTGGAGCACCCCCTTTGACAGCACCGCTGGGCCCAGTCACTCCGAGGCAAAAGTAAGCAACAAAAAATATAAAGGAAGAAACTTCAAAGTGCAGTACCCCCTGAGTACATGCCCTGGAGCAGAACCCTATTTTCCTAGATTTAATGGCGGTACTGGGCATCCGTTTAAGTGCATGACAAGAGAGTTGCACATGCCATTTCATCACAATGGTCAGAAAATGGTCAAATGGCCAAACCTACCTATAGGAGCAACTGAAAAATTTAGCAATTTCTATGGAAGCAGAAAAGAATGGATGCCAGGAGACAAGTAACAGTTGGTGCCATAACTGTTACAAGATAGGCTGAAAAAGTGAATATTTAGTTTTTCTATACTCTATAATGAAAGTCAGCAACAGAGAAAGGAGCTGGGAATGGCCAGAATAGCCAAAGAGTTGACAAGGAGGTGGGGTATATGACAGCCCACCCCTCTGAACAATCTCATGGGTGCATGACATGGAAAATGGGGCAAGGGCAGGAATTCAACTCCCATTTGCCCCTTGTCACAGCACAATCAATACGACCATACAGGGTAGACCTAAAATTGGCTCTGGGGTCAGCCAACCAGTAGTGCTATCACATACCCCACCTCTTTGTCAACTCTTTGGTACTCTTTCAACACATTTCTCCATACTTATACAATATGTAAAAAACATATAGAGGGTCTGATCTTCCTCCACACACTAAGAAAGCCATACCCTGCAGAGGCCCTAACTCTCTGTGCCACAGCTAGACAAATACAGTATCCTGAAGAGAGTCCAAGTGAAGGTGGGATTCATGCTATGTGCCTCCTCTCTCACAAAAATCATCACATTCAATTGGGTTGCTATTGCATATTTGCAAATGGTTGTTTTATATATGTTGCCTAGGATTTATTGGGGAGGTTGTTTGGTTGTTTTTGTTGTTTGTTGTTGTTTTTATGATGGGAAAGTAAGTCCAACACCAGCTACTTAATCATGGCCATTACCAGAAGTCTCTTTTCTTTATATTTCAGTGTTTTTTAAAGTGTGGTTCTTCTTGAAAAATAAAATTTTAAGAAATCCATGATGTAGAAAACTGAAAAGAACATGGTCCCACCCTTACAGCAACAAAATGGATAATCTGAAAATTTTCCTTGAATGCATCCAAAGTCTGAGGTCTCAGGGCAAACAACTTACCTAACATCTAAGCAAAGACAGACACTTCCAAGAAGAGGTGGGCATAAGCACTTGCTTACCTAGGGCAGATGTGTCTGGATGCCATACAAACTGTTAAGAAGAAATCAGCTAAAACGTTTAGTGAATTGCTAAAGTCCAAATGTTGGCTAGCATGAGAATATGGAACTTCTGAGAACCATAGACACAGGGGAAATTGCACCCACTTGCATGCTGTTCTCCATGGACATCACCAATGTATGTATGTGTGCATGCACACACACACACACAAATGTAGGTAAGGCAAGAAGAATCCTATGAAATCCTTTCTCCTGGGAAAGACACAAAGTCCCATCCAGATTCTTCTTCCCTATTTCTCCTACAAAACGAAATCCTTAAGCCTCTGGGGACAGAGAATCAAATCCTGCTCCCCTTAGAGATGTTAAGATCCACTGAAACAAGGATAAGGGAAGAGAAAAAAAGCCTCTCTACTCATACAGTAGGGGTAGGATTACATCCTGGGTCCAGACCATAGAGGTCTCCTACAGCTGGAGATAGAGCAGTATCACTTAATAGACTCCACCCTCGATTCTCAGAGACACAGTGCCTACCTAAGATTAAAGCTGAATCACAAAAACAGGAAATGCCATCCCTCCTACCACTATCAGAATATGGAATATTGAATATATTGAATGCTGAGTAACAAATAATAGCAATCTACTGCTAGAAGATAAGAACATGGCGAGAGACACTCTGAGGCCAGGGAATAAAGGGAAGGTCTGAACTTGATAGTGACTGAGAAAATCCCTGTTGGCAAACCAGCCTACACACTAAACACAAGGCAATAGAAGAATTGGAAGCCTGTGGGTAACCAAAGCAGCATAAAAAACCTACACACAGTTCAACTCCTGATTAAACTGACTCAATCCTCTACAATAAAGACCTACCAAAAGAAAAAGTATGTCCATTTTATTTTTGCCTCAGTCTCTATTGTTCTACACAAGGTTTTGGGCTTTCAACCAAAAAAAAACTTACAAGGCAAACAAATCAAAAGCAAGAAAAAATAACACACACCATCAGAAGATAAAATGATCAACAGATACAGATGTTAGAACTATCAGAGAGTTAAAATAACAAAGATAAATATGTTAAAGAGCTTAGTGGAAAAAACAATTAGATGGATAATTTCAGCAAGGAAAAAGAATCTATAAAAAAGAAATGAGGGCCGAGCCCATGGCACACTCAGAAGAGTGCGGCGCTGGGAGCGCAGCAGCGCTCCCGTCACGGGTTCGGATGCTATATAGGGATGACTGGTGCGCTCACAGCACTCACTGGCTGAGCGTGGTGCGGCCGGTCTCAAAAAGGACAAAAAAAAAAAAAAGAAAAGAAAAGAAAAGAAAGAAATGAAAATTCTAGAAATCAGAAACATGGCTATGGAAATGAGTGCCTTCAAGGAACTCATCAGATACAATACAGCCAAGAATCCACGAACTTGAAAATTGTTCAGTAAAAATTACCCAAAATGAAACACAGGGAAGAAAAAGATGCCCCTCCCCCCCCCACAGAACAGAGTATCCAAGAGCTATGGGACAATATTAAATCGTCTAACTTACGTGTAACTGAAATATCAGGAGAAAAATGTATGTATGTATGTTTGTGTATGTATGTTTGTGTATGTATATGTGCATATATGTGTGTATACTATATGTGTGTGTAAATATATACACACACATGAATATTTGCAGGCAGTTAGAGAAAAAAGACACCATTACATACAGAAAACAAAAATAAAGATTACAACTGATTTTGCAACAGAAACTATGGAAGCCAGAGAAAAATGCAGAGCTAAGAGGGAAGCCCTCTAGTTCCAGTTTGAGTGGAAAATAATCATCTAATGCTCTGGAAGAGGGCAGAAATCCTCTGATTTCTTTTCTCTGTACTTTCATGCCTCAAGTAGTCTGGGATGGGGATAGCAGCAGGAGTAATGAGTGTTGGCAGGATCCTAAAACTCAAAGGAAGTGAGAACCCTCCTCTCTGATCAGAGGAGCTGTGATTTCAAGAAGGGAGAAAAACCCAAGTTGTTTTTTTTTTTTTTTTTCCTGTGTTCTCTCACTGCTTAGTGTGACTATAAAAGGATAGCATGCAAGTACAGTTGCAAAAAGTGTGTAGCAGAGAGGGCTAAATAAAATCCCAGATTTCTACCCAAAAGATAAGAAAAGAGGCACACAAATGAACCTGAAACAACTAGAGAGATTTCAGAGAACGAGTATCTCAGGAAAAAAAATTCGTAAAGTTGTCTATAAATTCCTGGGCTCTCCCCTGAGCTACATATGCATGGATCTGACCCTGAGCAGCACAGACAACTGAAATATGGGATATGCCACCACCCACATTCTAGAATGGCCATGGGGTGGCCTGCATATTTGACATATGGATAGTATTATAAACATTTTGAAAAATAAACTGATGTTAGAACAAAAACTCAAAGAAAAATGATCAGATCTTGTGCCCAGAACTCAAAAGGGTTGAATGCCTGCTTTTTAAAAAAAGTAACATTCTCCTTAAAATTTAAACATGTCTCATTCAAAATGTCCAGGATACAATCCCAAACTACTCAGCATGCAAAAAAAACCACAGAAAATTGTCAACTTGCATTGGGGAAAAAACAATCAACAGATACCAATATTGAGATGATAGAATAAAGACATTATCAGATTAAGAGAAACTAAGATAATTCATTACTAACAAAATTACTCTAAAGTAATTCCCAAAGAAATTTTTTTTCAGATAAAAGGGAAATGATACCAGAAGGAATTTTGAAAGGAATGAAGAGAAATCAACAGAAATAGTAATATCTGGGTAACTAGTTTTCCTATTGAGTTTGATGTCTAAAAGCAAAAATTATTAATATTATCTGATGGAGTTTTCAATGCATGGAAATGTAATATACAAGGGAATAGTATAAAATATCTATATGATGGTAAGATTTCTACATTCCACTTAATGTGTTAAAATACTGATTCGAGGTAGAATGTGAAAAGTTAAACATGCATATGTTAGTCCCTAGAACAACTTCTCAAAAAATTATATAAAGCAGTATAGTCAAAAACAATGGATAAATTAAAATGGAATAAGAAAAACATTCTAATACCTCAAAACAGGGTATCAAAAAGCAGAATGAAGAGGAACAAAAAACAGAAGGAACAAATAGAAAACAAATGAGAAAGTGTTACACCTAAATTAAAACATATCACTAGTTACATTACATGTAAATGTAACATCAAGTAAAACATAAGGATAGTCACAGTGGATTTTTTTTAAATGACCCAACTATATGCTATCTACAGGAAGCTAATTTTAAATATGATAATATAAGTAGGTTAAAAATTATAGGATTAAGGGCCGGCTCGGTGGCGCACTGCTACAGTGCCCGGGCGCTCCCGCCGAGGGTTCAGATCCCACATACAGACCGGTTCCCGCTCACTGGCTGAGCAAGGTGTGGGCGCAGCACCGAGGTTTGCGATCCCGTTGCCGGTCCCGGTCCGGTACGGGCGCGACACTGAGGGTTGCACTCCGTTGCCGGACACGACAAAAAAAAAAAAAGACAAAAATAATAATAATAATAGTAGGATTTAAAAAAGAGATGTAATGCAAACACTAATCAAAAGTTTGCGATCCCGTTGCCGGTCCCGGTCCGGTACGGGCGCGACACTGAGGGTTGCGATCCGTTGCCGGACACGACAAAAAAAAAAAAAAGACAAAAATAATAATAATAATAATAGGATTAAAAAAAGAGATGTAATGCAAACACTAATCAAAAGAAAGATGTGGTAGCTATGTTAAGATCATATAAAGTAGACTTCAGAGCAGAGAAAACTACCAGTGATAAGGAAGACATTAGATGATGAAAACCAGGCTAATTCAGCAAGAAAACATAAAAATCCCAGGTATGTACATTCTTAAAAACAGAGCCTCTAAATACATGAAGTAAAAATTGATAGCAATGAAAGAAGATGTAGAAAAATCCACAATTACAGTTGAAGAATGCAATACTCCTTTTGTAGTTAATCAGTAGAACTAGTAGAAGAAAATCTGCAACAACAGAATAACCAAACAACAGCACAATCAATAAGTGAAAAATATTATTTGGACTCCATTAAAATTAAGCACTTAGGCTTTTCAAAAGACACTGCTATGACAATGAAAAAACAAGTCTCAGACTAGGAGAAAACATTTGCAAATTGTATATCTGACAATTAACTTGTATCCAGAATATATAAAGAGCTCTAAAAACTCAATGATAAGAAAACACACAACCCAACTCTTTTAAAAAATGAAAAAAGTTTTGAACAGTTACTTCACTAAAGAAGATATATGGACAGCAAATAAGCATATGAAAAGACATCATTTGTCCTTAGGGAAATGCAAATTAAAACCAGAAGATGCTACTACATACCTATTAGAATCACTAAAAGAATAAAAACCTGACAATATATCTATTGTAACTTGTGATATTGAACAAGCCAAGAAGGAGAGGACCTACTAACTTATAATTGAGGAACACACAGACTAACAATTACGTTAAAGTTCTTCTCCAGGATGAATACTCTGATGACAAACAATTTGAGTACCAAATGAAGATTTTCCAACAATCCTTTCATTCACAGTATTTTTTTCTCTAACATGGCAACTCTAGTGCTGGTCTGATCATAATCTCTTGATGAAGCCCTTCCCTCACTCCTTGAACTTTTGGAATTCCATTCCATAGTGGATCCTCTGATGTTGATATATGCTAGGTTTATGTTTGGAAACCTTCCTGTATTCCTCACACTTATAGGCTTTCTCTCCAGAGTGAATTTTCCAGTGCTGGAGGAGTGAGTTACAGATGCAGCCTTTCCCAGACTCCTTACATTGATAGGGTCTCTCCCCAGTGCGCTGTCCTTGGTGTTGAATGTGCTGTGAGTTCAGATTAAAAGCTTTGTTACACTCCATATATGCATAGGGTTTTTCTCCACTCTTTGTCCCCTGATACGAGATTAAGATATTTTTTTGACTGAAGACCTTGTTGCACTCTTGGCATTTGAAGGGTTTTTCCCCAGTGTGGATTTGCTGATTAAGAAACAGTTTGGACCTGAAGGTGAAGGCCTTGCCACACTCTACACACTCATGGAGCCCCTTCCCCATGTGGATTCACTGGTGTGCAATGCAAAGGAAGCTAGAGAAAAAAATTCTCACCACAATTCTTATACTTGTAGGTTCACTCCCCTGTGTGAGTCCTCTGGTGCAGAACAAAAATAGACTGGAAGCTAAATGCTTTGCCACAATCCTTACATGTATAGGGTTTTCCTCTGGTGTGGATTCTTTGGTAGTGAGGAAAGTCGGAATTGCAACTGAAATGCTTGCCACATGTTTCCATTTCATAGTAATTGTGACTACTGGGAACTTGTAGGTCTTACATGACAAGAATTCATATCAACACTTTTCTCAGATGTCTATCTTCTGTAGGAATTTTCTCATTATTTGCTTCTTTCTTCACTGAATTTCTTTTTTTTCTCTCTCTCTTTCTTCATTGCATCCTCTGTGGGATTTCTTGAATGCCTCTCTAGCTTGTCCTCTGAATCACAGGTGATATAAAAATGGGGCCCCTGAGGAATATGTATTAGATGTTCCTCTGAAGCCAAGCCACAGGACACTCTATTTTGAAGCAAACCATCAGCTACAGTTTCTTAGAGAAAACACTACTTTCAGAGCAATGCCAGCTAATAAATGTAGTATAAATTAACAAATTAGAAAATCACCATTTATAACCTCGAAAGAAATTATGATTTAGGCAAAGATTGCCAGTTAGTGTTAAACTATAAGATGAATGACTGATAGGGAACAGGACAATTTTATAGTGCCAAACAATACCACCCAGATTATCTTACAGCTGCAAGGAGAAAAACAAAACCTTTCAATGAGGGATTAGGCTGTCATTTTCCTAAATACACCTTAGCATGACTAATGGTGAGGCTACCAGATAATGTGTGTCTCCTGATGCTATACAATATTAAATATATAACATCACATATGATGACATCTTGTCACAATGTTCACCTTGTATCTAATCAAGAGTTTGGATTTATTAGTTTGGAGTAAATGTGGGAGATACAAACGCTAAATGATATCATGAAGAAACAAGACAAATTCAGATACTGAAATGATCTATAGAAATTATCCAATCTTTTCAGCCATTACCATAAAAAAAAAGATTTAAGGGACATAACTAACAATTACAATGTATGGTCCTGAAGTGGTAGAATCAGGTAAAATGATGGTTTCTTAAGGAGAATAGGGGGCATCTGAGTATGGACTGGCTAACATATAAATTAAGAGAAACCTATTGATTTTCTTATATATGAAACTATTATTTTGGCCACGTAGAAAAATATTATTTTTAAGAGACGGGCCCAAGGTATATGGGGAAGGAATACAATAATGTTTGTAATCTACTATTTAAATGAGATTTAAAAATTTAAAACAGTTACATGTAAATAAATACAGCTGCTAGTAAAGTTTTCTCCCTCTACTATTGGTTAGTGGGCAAGAAAAACTGCATTGAGGGAATGTAAACTGGTACAGCCATTGTGGAAAACAGTATGGAGTTTCCTCAGAGAACTAAAAATAGAACTGCCTTATGACCCAGTAATCCCACTGCTCGGTATATACCCAAAGGAAATGAAATCAAGGTATCGAAGAGACACCTGCACTCCCATGCTCATTGCAACACTATTCACAAACGCCAAGAAATGGAATCGACCTAAATGCTCATCAATGGACAAACGAATAAAAAAAAAACCCCCGTGGCATATATATATACACAATAGAATACTATTCATCCATAAAAAGAAATGATATCCTATCATTTGCAGCGACATGGATGGACCTGGAAACTATCACATTAAGTGAAGTAAGCCAGACACAGAAAGGCAAATATCACATGATCTCACTCATATGTGGAATCTAAAACAAAAAACAGTGGTTCTTATAGAAGTAGAGAGTAGTCTGATGAGTAGAAGCCAGGAGGGGAGAGAGGTGAGTGGGAGGAGAAGTGATGGATAAACGGGTGCAAAACTAGGCTGTCTACCCTAAGTGAATCACTGTACAGTATATGCACATATTGAAATAACACATTGTTCCCCACAAATACATACAATTAAATCTTAAAATTAAAAAAAAAGAAAAACTTTGTTGAGCTTATGAATTTTGGAAAATGAGCTGAATGAAAGTAAGATGTAATGTAACTTTTCTTCAAATATACCCAGGGATAAAAACATCCAGAGTAAAAACACAGAAGCAGCTGACAAATAAAAGAGTTTAAAGGGATGGGAAGTAATGAATAATGAACCAATCAGAAAGAGTGTGATCAAGGATTCCAATGAATTTCATCAGGAGAACAAACATTTTGTACTTTGATGAAATGAAGGCAAAGAGACAAAGCTGAGGAAGATACCGTCTGCTTAACTCACCTCTGAAGCCTGCTCTCAGGCCCCCTACTCTGGGCTCCCTGTGGCTGGGTGAACCACAGCTCTTTCCCTTGCTCCAGCTGAGAGATCAGAGCTGGTTTGGAAGCAGGTGATGCTGCTTGAAGGAAAGAAAACGTAGCACAATGATGAGCAGAGTCACAGAGGTCGATTTCACCCTGTGACTGCAAGGACAAGCAGATGAGGTGAGGAGAGTAATTCTTGGGTGGGCTGTACAAGGACACCCCAGAGAGGTCCAGGGACCCTAGGAGAAGCCTAAGGATTGTGTTCTCAGGAAGCCTGAGACATCCATGGAGGCAAATTTCTATTTAAGGGGAAAAAATGTCTTATTTTCTTCGTGATAAGTAGATATCCATAGTAGAGATTTCCATGGTAGGGAAACAGACACCTGGCTCCTAGAAAAAGCTACCAGAAGTAGAAAAGCAGGCTGGGGTTCCCCCAAGATATTTTATAGGATGAGAATACTGGAGGCTAAGTCCTACCTGTGGGTACCAGAAGGCCACTCAACTCCTGCCCAGAGGACGACCCCTAAGGCAGATAGGGAAGGGAAGATATCTCTCCGCACTTATCAACTGTGATGTTCAGAGACTTAGGGTCCAAACCCCCCAAAACCATAACTCAGCTAATAATTATAAGAGGCCCCTTCAGCCTCCAAGGGTCCAGGCAGAGATCAGCCACAGAGAGGCCTTATCTAGGAAGGCCACAGCCCCACAGTTCTCCAGCATCACATCCCTGTGCAGGGCCTTCTGAGCAGGCACCAGGCCGGGTCATTCCTTCTCAGTGAAGTACACAGACACCTCCCTGAAGGACAATGATTCCTGAAATGACAAGTTCCTGCTGTCTGAGGGCAACCCATCCTCAGGCCTTTTGTAATCTACAGTGTATTTGGTCCTTAGTCCCTGAAGTGGAGAGGTTTGTGTGTGAAACTGAGAAGGTGTGAAGGAAGACAACACAGGAGGTAAGGCAGCCAGCCAGAGTCCAACATGCTTTCCAGTATGAACTACCACACAACTGTGACTTCCTGTGGACATTTAAACTGCAGCATATCTTCTAGTCTTGGGCTTCACCATGAGTATGTTTATGGAAAGATAACTGGCCCCTGGCCATGGCCATTAGTGTACATAAATGCATATATTTGGATGATTATGTTGGCTGCTCACCTCATGCCATGTAACCACGTCATTGCATTTTACCTTAATTCTTCCTTCATCCTTAACTCTTCTCACCCTGTTTGTGGTTTTCCAACCTCTGCATTTAGAAAATAGTTTACTAGTGACCTAGCAATAGCACTGAGAATTTGTGTTATGGTCATCCCGTAAACACATCATGATCTCACCCAAAATTTGGTTTGGATGTCTCTAAACTTAGGACACCACACGTACACCAAGAGGGTAGAAAAAAGGTTATTTCTCCCAGAATGAGGCTTTCTTGAGAGAGCAGAACAGGCTCCCAAGCTGGCCTGAAGGGCCTGAGAAAACAGGGAAAGAGGACTGGTTTGGGGTTTTATGGTGGTTGGGAGGTGGGACTGAAGTGGGGGTTCTTCCACATGAATCAGGGATTGGGTGGTTTAAACTCTTCTCCAGCACCAAGAAAAGTAGCACCTGAGTTTTGTTTTTTTTTTTTTTTTCCAGCTTGACTAGATAGAGGCAGAAGAAGACACAGGAATGATGTGGTCTCAGCATTCCCTGGTTATCTGGCTGCTGAAGACAGGGTAGAAAGTGTCTAGAAAACTCAGTACCCTCACCAACAATCACTATATCTACTCATCCCAGTGCAGAGAAGCCTAAAAGGTGAGGAAAAATCTGAGGCTAGAACATTTGAGGGGATATGAAACATTTCCAAAAATCAATGTATCACCTCTCTCCATGCTCCTTTTGTCCTGTATATACTGCCAAAGAGAAAACCCAAGATTATCACTCCCTGCCCAAACACACTCGCTGTCTAGTTCAGTTTCTACAATCCCTCACCCAAAGATTCTAGTTCCATACTCACTCTCCAGCCTGGCTCACCCTCCTTCCGTGCATGCCCATTTCACTGCAGCTACACTCTAGCGTTGTCTGTGCCATAAATATGCCTCTGCTTGTGCCTGTTCTCTCTGCCTGCAATGCCTGCCTGCCCTCCCTTCCTTTTTGTCCACATCCCCACTGCCAAAACTAAATTGATCCTTGCCGATCTAGTTCAAAAGTCACCTCCTCCATGAATCTTTACCGAGATCTGGAACTAAATAACTCCTTTCCCCTAAATAAACTTATTATAAACGCTATACTCCCCATCCTACTTACAGAAGTCTTCTCATTATTCTAGGTATTACAGATATCTGGTGCCTGTAAGAAACTCTTAGTTGTCTCTCAATACCTGTTTTTTCCCTTGCTGATAGAGATAAAACAACAACAATAACAAAATCCTTGTGTTTAACCAGTCAGGTGAATGTCCAGAATAAAGTGATTTCCCAGATGCCTTTGCATCTAGGCATGGCCACAAAAATGTGAAAGCCAATGGCCTTGTGACTAAGTTCTGCTAGGAACTAGGACTCAGCAATGATGGGCTATTTTGTGCCACACACCCATCTTCAAAATCTTCTGATGTTCAAAAAGCTTCCCATCCTACTCAGAGCAAAATCCAAAGTCATTATCATGGCCCAGTAGGTCCTATGTGACTTGACACCTGGCTCTGTCTTTGGTGTGATTTCCTCCTGTATTACTTTCCTGGGGCTTCCATAACAAAATATCACAGATGACTGGGTGGCGTAAACAACAGAAATGTATTTCCTCACAGTTCTGGAGTCTGGAAGTTCATGATCAAGGTGCCAGCAGAGTTGGTTTCTTCAGAGACTCTCTCCTTGGCCTGCAGATGACCACCCTCCTGCTGCTGCTTCACATGGTCATCCCTTTATACATGTGCACCCCAGGTGTCTCTCTGAGTCCTAATCTCTTCTGCTTATGAGGGCACCAGTCAGATTGGATTATGGCCTATCCTGATGGCCTCTTTACTTACCTCTTTAAAGGTCCTATCTCCAAATACAGTCACAATCTGAGGTACTAGGGGTTAAGTCTTCAACATATGAATTTGGGAGGACACAATTCACTCCATCTCCCATACTCTGAACACATTCTGCTCCTAAGCATTGCTCCTAAGCATTGCTGCCTCAATGTCTCCCTCTCTATTTATGCCCTTCAGGCATGCCCTCCTGCCTCAGGGCCCTCATATTTGCTATTCCCTCTATCTTGAATGCTGTACTCCTAATTATTAGTACACCTTGCTCCTATCTTCCTCTGGTCTCTGGTTCAAATGTCCCCTCATCAGTCTGTCCTTACCACTCTATCTATCCTTCCCTATCCCCTTTCCCTGTTTTATTGTTCTTCATAGCACTTACCGTTACCTGGTATAAAAATGTATACATTGTGGTATTTTCCCTGTGTTAAAAATGTATCTGGGATTTATTTTAATCAGGTATGATAATTGACAGACAAGGAAACAACTGCTTTTGAAAGACGCACCACTACTTAACAGTTTCCAAGAGGAAGAGGCAAGCCATGCCATGCAGAGCCACATGGGAAAGTACCAGGGCAAGTCAGGGGCAAAGGAGTGAAGGGAAAGCATAGGCAAAGGCCTTTATTACAGTAGCAGCAGGGAGTTCCTAGGTGGGGATGTCCTCTATTGGGTAAGAAGCAAACAGACATTGGAGTCTATGGTTGGAGGGTATGAAATATGATTTTTACATGCCTGCGAAAGCCAAACCACAGGAGAGATGTAAATAACCTTGGACTTTAGTTTCACCCTGTCACCAATGGATACCAAATTATAAATCATAAAATCTATAAATGTTGGTTAGAATACCTCCACATTTTGTTGTTTTGCCAATATATTCAAATATTGGTTTAATAAGAGAATAAGGGAATAGATTTCCATATAACTGGTTTATGCTGCCCTTCAAGTACTTCCATGTCCTTAAGTTTATTTCCTGCTGCCACCACCCAGCTCCCAGACTTCATCCTGTTCTCTCAGGACAGGTGCACCTCTTCTGTTAATCTATCTCATCGTACCTGCCCTTGCCCCTGAAAGGAAACCCTGCCCCTGAGAGGTTATCCTGCTAGTGAGTACAGAGGGATGCATCTTCACCTTTGGGCACAGTTTCAGTGAAATACCTGTATTGACTTATCTCAAAACTCAAGTGGACAGAAGGTCTAAGGAACCAAAGCTCAACTGAGGCTTGGCTATATAGGACACACTTGTTATCCTCTGGCTTAATTGTTCTCATGGAGAGAAGTATGATTCTCAGTAGCAGAAGGTAGAAAAAGACATATCAGAAAGACTGGACTGATCACAGATCCCATATAAAACTTCTACCCCAGATTCTATTTTAACACTTAACATTGTTTATATTGGTGACATGATTCTGTGGTCAAGAAAGGGAGATAACAGAAGTATACGAGAAAGCTGAGACGAAGCAGAGAACATTATAGGAAGAAGCCTGAGAAAACTATACATTCCATGAATCCAGATCCATAATCACAGGAACACAGGAGAAGAGACTGGGGGAGTTGATGAATAGAGAATTTATGAGACAAGAAAAATGAAGCCTCAAACTGTGAATAAAGTTCCCTGGAATCTACATACAAGAAATAGGAAGTATTTATTAAATATGCATACAAACACTGGGTGACCTTGGGAAAGTCCTAAACCTTTTTTTTCTTTCTCTATAGAAATAAGAGGGTTGGACTAGAAAACTTCAAAAGTCCTTTTTAGCAATAAGTCAGTGATTCAAAAGAGCTAAACCAAAACAGGACTTTAGTTTACCAATAAGATAGTTTACCAACAGATGATTCCCTAATATGATTTTTTCCTAAGACACATAGATTGATTTTAAGAAGCTTCATTAATTTTATAATTCTGGGAAGATTAGGGAGAAAATAAATTGGAAGGAAAAAGAATAGTAGTCATGTTAACATCACATACCAAGTTGTAAGGTATTCTCCAAATATCACAGTATTGTAATGGTAAACTACTTCCAAATCCCACCGTGTCAGCTATTTAGTTCATCATTGGGAAACAGCAATCTGCCCTTCAGGGGATTAATTCTGCGAGGTATACTCATTAAAGACAAGAAAAAGAATAGTAGTCATGTTAACATCACATACCAAGTTGTAAGGTATTCTCCAAATATCACAGTATTGTAATGGCAAACTACTTCCAAATCCCACCGTGTCAGCTATTTAGTTCATCTTTGGGAAACAGCAATCTGCCCTTCAGGGGATTAATTCTGCGAGGTATACTCATTAAAGACAATGCCTGCAATGCAGCAGCTACAACTGGTTAGACCAGAGATTCCCAATTAGTGTATAACTGCATGTGCTGGTTGATGTTGTTGTTTTTTAGCTTCTGAGGTAATAGTGACAAATAAAATGTGATGTATTTAAAAGATACAATGAGATGATTTGATATATGTATACTTTGTGAAATGATTACCACAATCAAGTTAATTAACATATCCATCATCTTACATAATTACCTATTTATTTATTTACTTTTGATAGATCTTTAAGCTTTAACTGGTTTGGTTTAAGCCAAAATGATTACCATCACCATCCCCAGTTCTCCTCCCTCTGCTCATATATCACGAGCAAACAGGACAAAATCCCACAACCCAATCCCAATTCTGCAGTTTGCCCAAATCCATGCAATTCTGACTCTAAAGCCTTCCAGGAAGGTAAGGAAAGCTGAGGAATGCAGGTCATGGGAAAAGTCATCAGATGATGCTACACACCACATCTGTGTGGGTAGAAAGACTCTAATAAAGACCAAGAGTAGTTAAATGCATGAATTGAAGGACATAAAAGGAAACACAATGTAAATCCTCACATGTAATGCTAATTCCACAGAAGGCATCTATTCAATATTAACACAAGTAATAATTCCTTGTAAATAGAGTAAAGAAGTTCTTTTTGTACATAGGTGTTCCGTTTCTCTTAAGTCATGATGTCGTGGATCTTTACACCTATCTGTCCAATATAATAGATATTTCAAAGACTAGGACTTCAAACAAGAAGTCTCCAGAGCAAGGTCAGATCAAGTGGCTGGGCTGTAGAAAATCATATGCTTTAAAAATATTGCTGTGAGGGCCAGCCCGTGGCTCACTTGGGAGAGTGTGGTGCTGATAACCCCAAGGCCATGGGTTCGGATCCCTATATAGGAATGGTCGGTTAGCTTACCTGGGAGAGCGTGGTGCTGACAACACCAAGTCAAGGGTTAAGATCCCCTTACCAGCCATCTTTAAAATATATATATATATATAGATATACACACACACACACACACACACGTATATATATACTGCTGTGAACTGATTGAATTGTATTCCCCAAAGTTCATATATTAGAAACTTAAATCCCCACCGTAACTGTTGAGGGTGGGAAATCCTACTATGGTAATTGAAAGGTGGGGCCTTGAAGAGGTGATTAGATTGTAGGATTATGCCTTAGTGAATGGATTAATAATGGTGGTGAGGGGTATGGTTCTGAGGGCTTTAAAAGAAGAGCACGAGAGAGGTTAGTCTCTCTCTGCTCAGCCATTTTCTGCCATTTGAGACCCCTGGGTCACTGTCACCACCACCAAGACCTTCACCAGATATGTTCACTGGACTTTGGATTTCCCAGCCTCTGAAACTGTGAGCAATAAATTTCATTTTCTTATAAATTACCCAGTTCCAGGTATTTTGCTTAAGCAACAGAAACAGACTAATACAAATATTAAAGCCCAATGTGAGTTATCTGGAATATTATGGACCTAGAGATTCCCCTAAGCAGCCCAAAACACTCTAGAACCTGATGCCAGCCATGGAAAAAACTTGAGCATTGAGCCGAAGCCCAAATAATAAGTCTGTTGCAGACTCAAGTTACATCACTAACAGAGACTAACTGTAAAACCCAACCAAGTCTGAATCCTCAGAATTTTAGTGTTATGATACTGGGTAAAAGAAAGAAGATGCAGTAAGAAAGCGACAGACAAACGTGAAAAATAAGAATTCTTTATCATCACCCCAATAATTTGGAAAGAAAGCTATAGGCTTAACATTGAATATACATTTTAAGTGTACATGAAGTGACTTTTCATGGGATCCTAAGGTTGAAGAAATTCCATATGCCAATCCAAATTTCGGAGATCCAACTCTTTAATTTAGACTTCCACTTGGTGGACTAAGCAAGTTCCATCTTAGAGTGAAAGCTCAACACTGCAAGATCCTAAATATTGGCTGCTCAGTGGACAGGCGAAAGCTTCTGGTCTGGGCTAAGAGCCAATCCTAGAGAATTAAGTGTTTACAATTTTCTATGGCCACCTCGAAAGAAAGGGGGATGCTGGATCTGGGCATCCTAAGAGCAAAGGACTGGGTGTTCCTGAAACCCAGAAGCAAGTGAATAGGCTGGGACCACCAAGGGGTGTGTCCCCACTGTCACCAGACTGACCCACAAAGGCGGATGGTGATAACTCTGTGGGGCTCTCAGTAGTATCGCCTCACACAGAAATAAACGAGCATGGCAAGAAACCTGGTAGTGGTTGGGGCGTACCCCACACCTGTCCCAGTCATTTCTCGAGGAAACCAAACCAACCACCAGTCAGGCAGAAGGTATAAGTGACAGCAGCAGCTCCACCCGCCTCTCCCTGGATCCTTCCGTCCTTCTCCGTCACCAAGTGTCTCTACTCACAGAGGGTATCCTCAATGATAAAAAATGGACGAATGGACGAGCGAATGAATAAATGAATGGATGAGTTTTTTTTAAAAGCCCCACCTAAAGAGGGTTCTCACGCTGACCAACCTTCCCATAACTTCCCTCCGGTTCTCTCTAGGAAAGCTGGAGGACTCCACATGTCGGTGGTTCCTACGTCTAGACCCTTCAAAACAAACTTGAACGCGGGCAGCCAGGCACGGCCGTAAGCTTTAATTTTCCTCTACGTCTCCCGGTTCTGAGTAGGGGCACCCAAACCAAGCTTTTTCTCTAACTAATCACCTAGGAAATGTACCAGAAGTTTAAGGGAGCAAGAGGCAGGGCCATTTATTCCATTGGATACTGGGTGAAGGGGCGGGCCCCCACTGGACTGATGAGCAGTTGAGCCCATATAGGCCTCTTCTTGTATGCTTAAGCCTGAATCCTGCCTTGTCAGGTCCAGTTCCTACCTAGCCAATTTCCCTCACAGCCTCAAAGAGAAATCATGGTCATGACAGGAAAATTTGAAAGGGACTGATGGAATTGTCTAGGCAATTAGCAATATTTTTGGATACTGATCAATATTTTTAAAAATAAATTTTATTTATATATAATAGGAAATTGAAAATTAAAAACTGGTATTATTTGCAATGGCTTCAAAATATATATTTGGGGATAGATTTGACAAAAGATATGCCAGACCTGTACACAAAAACTATGAAATTAAAACAGATATACCATGTTCATGGATCAGAATACTCAATATATTTTTTTTTTTTTTAAAAGATGACCGGTAAGGGGATCTCAACCCTTGGCTTGGTGCTGTCAGCACCACGCTCAGCCAGTGAGCAAACCGGCCATCCCTATATGGGATCCGAACCCGCGGCCTTGGTGCTATCAGCACCGCACTCTACCGAGTGAGCCACAGGCCGGCCCAGAATACTCAATATTTTTAAGATGTTAATTATTGCCAATATGACCTATAGATTCAACCAAAAGCCAACCACAATCCCACACGCTTTTTTTGTAGAAATCAACAAATTGACTAAAATTGATATGGAAATGCAAAGGAATGAGAAAAGCCAAAACAATTTTTTTTTTGGGGGGGGGAACAAAATTGTAATCAAAACTCTGATTTCAAAAGTTATTATAAAGCTATGATTATGAAGTATAGTATAGAGTTGTATTGGCATCAAGATAGACAAAGAAATCAGAGAGTCCAGAAATTGACTTATATCTGTTCAGCAAATAATACTGAAAAAATTAGACATATCCAAAAAATGAACCTTGATTCTTTTCTCTCTATATATATACAAAAATTAACTTGAAATGTATTATAGACTTAAATGTTAGAGCTAAAACATAAAACATGTAAAAGAAAACACAGGAGAAATCTTAATAACCTTGGGTTTAGTTAAGATTTCTTAAATGCTACACGAAAAGACACAAACTATAAATGAAAAAGACTAATATATTGGACTCATCAAAATTAAAAACCTTTACTCCTCGAAAGACATGGATATGCATATGACAAGGCATACCTGAGACTGGGGAAAAATATTTTTAAATCACATATATTGTGAACTTCTATCCAGAATGTATAAAGAACTCTCAAAACAAAATAAGAAAACAAACAACCCTATATTTAAAATGGGCAAGAGATTTGAAGAGACAATTCACCAGAGTACATAAAAATGACTAATAAGCAAATGATTAGATCCTCAACATCCTTAGTCATTAGGAAAATGCAAATTAAAACCACTATAAGATAGCAATGCACACTTATTTAGAATGGCTTAAATTTAGAACATTGACCATCCCATCTGTTGATGAAGACGTGAAGCAACTGGGACTCTCATATAAGTGGGAGTGTAAAATGGTGCAATCACTTTGGAAAATGGTTTTGCAATTTCCTTAAATGTTAAACATTCACCTACCATATGGCCATACCATTCTACTTCTAGATGGAAGAGAAATGAAATTATATGTCATATAAACACCATTCAAAGATTTGTATATCAAAATTCATTGTATGTTTTGTAATAGCTAAAAACTGGGAACAACACAAGTGTCTATCAACAGGTGATGGACAAATTGTGGTATATCCATACAAAGGAATACTACTAGGCAATAAAAAGAAATGAACTATTAATATATGCAACAACATTGGTGAATCTCAAAATGATTAGTCTGAGTGAAAGAATCCAGACCCCACTCCCCCCAAAAAAGAGTATAATAGTTTCCCCTTATCCATGGGGGATATGTTCCAAGACCTCCCATGGATGCCTGAAACCACAGGTAATACTGAACCCTATATATACTATGTTTTTCCTATACATACATACCTATGATAAAATTTAATATACAAATTATTCACAGTAAGAGATTAACAATAATAACCAATACTTATTACTAGTAAAGTATTATTAAGCAAAATAAGAGTTACTTGAACACAAGCACTGCGATACCTTGACAATTTGATAACTGAGTGGGCTACTAACAGGTGAGTAGCGTATACAGCAGAGATATGCTGGAAAAAGGGATGAGTCATATCCTGGGTGGGACAGAGCAGGACAGTGTGAGATTTCATCACACTACTCAACACAGCTTGCACTTTAAAACTTATGAATTATTTATTTCTGGAATTTCCCATTTAATATTTTCAGATCGTGATCAAAACTACGGAAGGCAAAACTGCAGATAAGGGTAGACTACTGTATACTGTATGGTTCTACTTATATAAAGTTCTAGGAAGTAAAAATTAATCTATACTGACAGAAAGCAAATCAATAGTTGCCTGGGGATGGGGAAACTTTGGGGAGTGATGAATATGGTCATTATCTTGATTGTGGCAATGGCATCACAGGTATATATATGTGTGTCAAACTTATCAAATTGTATACAGTACTTTAAATATGTTCAGTTTATTATATGTCAATTACAATTCAATAAGGCTGTTTCAAATATAAATTGTAATAAGCTAAGTTGTTCACAAAGACATATGAATATAGATTGTTCTTATAGCATGATTTATAAATGTGAAAAGTTGGAGCAATCTAAATGTCCAGCAACTAGGGATTGATTCAATATATTACAGCATATTTATTCATTTACACAGTCAGCAAAATATTGTTTTTCAGGAGTTCATATCATATGAAAATGTTCATGAGCAAATTACATAGGGAACTGTAAGCATGGTATATAGAACGGTTTTCTAATTCTGCAAATCTCTGGATAAATAGATAAAGGATATAAAAATTAGAGTTAGATATAAAGATATGGATAGATATATAGAAATATATATTCACACATAGAAAGACAGCCAGCAAAATATTTACCATAGTTATTTCTCAGTAATGAGATTTCAGGTGACTTTCAAAAACATCTTCCTTTCCATAGTTTTGTGTATTTTACAAATTTCCTTTTTTTTTTTTTTTAGCAAAAATTACAACACAAAATTTATTGGGATTATTTACTAAATCATTTATATACATCCAACATCACTGAATGGAAATAATGTTAATTTTTTAAAATTAGCAAGGCTCAAATCAGGGTCTTTTAAGAAACTCAAAAACTTCTTAGTGACTGCATCTGTAACAAATTGAATGACAAAACTATTGAACTCAGAGTTATCTCAATCAACTCCAAAACTCAATATTGTCAACATGTTTTTCTACTTAAAAGATAATCTCAATACAAATTTTGGTGACCAATATGTTACAGTACTTAGAGATACTTTGTTTTCTAATGGCAAGAATGTTGAAAAATTTATCATTAATAAGTGAATTTCTTAACACACATAGAAATAATATTCAATTACAATATACAAAGGTACTTCAAAAGGTTTGTGGAAAAATATAATTAAAAGATAGTATGGTCTTCTCCCCTCCCCTCCCCTCCCCTCCCCTCCCCTCCTCTCTCCTCCTCTCCTCCCCTCTCCTCTCCTCTTTTCACCATCTTGCAATGTGAGACCCCTGGGTCACTGTTGCCACCACCAGATGGACTTTGTACTTCCTAGCCTCAGAAACTGTAAGCAGTAAATTTTGTTTTTCTTTATAAATCACCCAGTCTCAGGTATTCTGATATAGCAACACAAAAATGGACTAATACAGGAAATTGGAACCAGACAAGTGGGGTGTTGCTTATAAAAAAATACTTGAAAATTTGGAAGCAGCTTTGGACTTGGGTATTAGGCAAAAGGTTGGAGGAGTTTGGACAACTCAGAAGAAGACAAAGAGATGAGGGAAAGTTTGGAATGCCTTAGAGACTGGTTACGTGGTGGCGAGCAGAATACCGATAGAAATACAGACTGTAAAAACCCTTCTAAGGAAATATCAGATAGAAATAAGAAGGAGTTTATTGGAAACTGGGGCAAAGATCACCCTTGCTGTGAACTGGCAAGGAACTTGGCTGCATTGCGTCCATGCCATAGGACTCTGTGGAAGTTGGAACTTAGGAGTTGTGAACCAGAGGATTTGGCAGAAGAAATTTCTAAGCAGCAAAGCATTATGGAAGTTGCATGGTTACTTGCAACAGCCTACACTGAGTTTTGGCAAAGGCACGACATAAAGCCAGAATTTAAAAGGGAAGCAGAGTGTAAAGATTTGGAAAATTTGCAGCCTGTCCATGTGGTAGAGAAGCAGAGAGCACTTTCAGAAGAAAAACCCAGTGGTGCTAAGAAGATTAGTACAAAGGAAAGGGATTATGAAGGGAGGAGAAGAAGGCCCTGAAGGCATTGTAGAAGCCTCTGGGGCCAACTCTTCCATTTCAGGACCAAAGACCTAGGGAGACAGAATTGTCTTGGGGAACAGACTTGAGGAGCCCTCCACAGGCTCACTGCCCGGGACCACCTCGGGAAGCTGCTTCCAGCACCAGCTTCCCAGCTGCTTTGGCTACTCCAGCTGTGGGTAAATTGGCCCCAGATGTGGTTGGACGTGCAGCTTTGGAAAATACAAACTGGAAGCCTTGGTGGAATCCATGTGGGCTCACAGAATGCCATAGCTAGGAAGGCTTGGGAGCATCCACCCAGATTTCAGAGAATGTATGGAAAAGTCTGGGGACCCAGGAAGAGATATGTTGCAGGGGCGGAGTCACCACAGACAACCTTTGCTAGAGCAATGCCAAGTGGAAACGTGGGGTTGGAGTTGCAGCAGAGAAACCCCATCAGCAGCATGTCTAGTGGAGCTGTGAGAGTGGGACTGCCACAGAGACCCCAGACCTATGGAACTACCAGCATGCAATGCCAGTCTGCAAGAGCTAAAGCATCAACTGAAACCAGGAAAGCCATACGAGTGGAGCTGCCCAAGGAATTGGGGACCCAACCCCTTCACCAGTGGGCAGAGGATATCAAACATGGAGTCAAGGTTTAAACAGGTCTCTTGAGTGGTGTTTCCTCACCGATGGAGAATTACTTCCAAGCAGAAATTTATTATTTTTCTGACCAAAGTGCAATGATTTGTAAATCTTCTTAAACAAATAACTATGAAAAAAGTGTTCCAAAAAAAATGGGTAATTTAATCATTAGATTGCTTCTTAGCCCCATATTTAGTCTAGAAAACAAAACAAAACAAAAAGCTGAAGTGTTACTAAAATGCTAATTGAATGATTTTAGCATAAATCTAGCACATGCACTTCAAGGTTTCACAGTGAGGAATTTTGTTAAGATCCGTTTAATCATGAGTAACGCTGTATAATAGAGCATAAGGAACACAAGCCATTAGATGTGATCCTTGCCCCCTATCCTCAGATTATATCAGAATGAAGCTAACAATTCTGCCAGGCTCTGAACCCCCAGTGCCCCCAACCCAAACCTTGGAAACAAAGACTATGCCCTGTTATACAACTTTGTACAAGTCGTAGTAAAACAAAGCCTAAATTTTCTTACCTTCCTATAGGAAATGGTCAGTTATTTTATATTTTATAAATACTAAAACAATGCTAGAAATCCATTTTATGAGTTTGTTTACCAAACACATTGAGCAAGAACTGACTACACAAAAAGCTCCTTTGTAATTTGGTCCACAAATTCACTTAAGTTTGGAAATTTAAAATCTGCAAGAAAAAGAGAAAGTGGGAATCCCTAATCCTAACGTGTTGTAATTTCTAAAGGGATATATATGCATACTAAAAAGTTTTGCTCACAGAAGGCACAAACTATAAAAGGGATTTTTAAAAATAAAAACAAAGAACTAGCTGATACCCTTCTTTGTTTCATGAGTGCCATAACTAAGATGAAGTTAAACCTGAATTCACTGTCAACTCCTGTGCCAAACCAAAAAGAACCCATAAAAAATTCAATTTGTCTTACAATATACTTTCCAGCCATTAATTGAGATGTGATTACAAAACATTAAAATTGCCATATAAAGGGATTGTGGTAGCAGCTAACAAAGCAATATTCAAGCATGATTTCAAAGATGCGTTCAGGTTGGGAGTTAGCCTTCTTTGTCAAAAATCTTCACAACTTCATCAAAAACTTCAACAACAGATTTAGAAGCATCTATTTTCTTGACTTTCCCCATTTCTTCATGTAAGTCAGTAATTGGCTTTGTTGACTGAAGACAGGTCTGGATTCTCTTTCCCAAGCTCTGTCTCTGCTGTCATTCCTCCTACCACTGCTCTTTCCCCTCTCGAGACATCGTTCACGGAGACTCATTATTACCATCAAAAAACAGAAGGAAAGATACATCTGCCTTCCCATCCACACTCTTGTTCCAACCTTGAAGGTTGTCTTGATTTCTTGGAAACCCATCAATTAAGAATTTATTCTTCTGAGCACTGGTGGCCATTGTCCGATCCATTTCCCTCTTTAATAAACTGATGGTTATCTCAACTCAAACAGTCTTTCCATCTTTAATATACTTTTCAATGAGTTTGCCATATTGTGAATCTGGGTTACTCCTTTCATCACAAAGTTCTCCTGAGAAAGGTGTGTGTAGCCATATTTCTCAACCATGCGGGGGCACTGGGTCCCCTGGCTGGTGCCAGGACCGCCGAGGACAACCACCACCAGCGGCTTCATGAGGCAGGAAAGGGAAAGAAGAAGCGGCTGGCGGGTCAGCAGCGGGAAGCTAAGGCCCAGGACAAGCAGAGCTGGCGGCAGCAGTGGCTCAGCATCCACCATGTCTCTACAAATTTCTTTAATCCAATTTTCTTTATGTAACACTTTTATAATAAAATGTTCTTTTTATAAAATTTTTTTTAAAAGATAACGGGTAAGGGGATCTTAACCCTTGACTTGGTATTGTCAGTACCATGCTCTCTCAAGTGAGCTAACCGGCCATCCCTATGTAGGATCCGAACCCATGGCCTTGGTGTTACCAGCACCCACTCTCCCAAGTGATCCATGGGCTGGCCCCATAAAATGTTGTTCTTAAAATTCTTTTAAACTGTGAGTAAAAATACAGCTTTTGTGAGTCAGCATGCTAAACTAACGCCAACATACAGGACTATGTCTCCAGATTAATGTATTCAGAAGTCCAAACAATGGACTTATGAATCAGTTCTTATATCCTTATCTTTCCTAAGCCATGGCTTTTCCATGCACTGTCTTCTCTGGTTCTCTAGGTCTTTTCTAAGTTAGCCTTGCCATTTTCATGCTTATACTCCCAAACATCTGAAGAATTCCCAAACTCAAAGACTGAGCCTTTTATTTCTCTTGTACTCACTGAGAGTCCAGCACTGCCCTAGAAACATAATAGTACTCATATGCTGTTTGAATCAAAAGCAGACAAAGGGGTCTACCAACCAAAAGGGAAGGATGAGGTTCATGGGATAGGTAACTGAGTCACAGATGATTAACAAGAAAATTATCAGACAGAGAAGCCCAAAGAAAAGAAAGAGGTAAGCATATACTCAGGGACTTCAGAGAAGCTCAGCAAAGAAAAAAAAAATGAGCTGATGGTCCCCCAATTGTTTCCATAAGATCTAAATTTTTCTCTAGAACTCTATGTCTTGCACACATTGACCTACCTCTCACTGGTCTTCATTCCCACAGGCCTTCCTTACTTCTCTCAAGCAACTGGCATAAATAAGGTATTTACAAATTTTATGAAAATAGATCTTCTCTTTCCTTTTAAGAAACTGTTCCTTTTAAGAAACTCAGGATACTTTCCTTTCCTGTTTGTCCTTATCTCATCTGCTCTTTCAATTGACTGAGAATCATGTGAAATTTCTAATCTAACTCATGTTGTTTGTTGGGTTCCACTCTGATTATATCACTCCACTGTTCAAAATCTCCAAACTCCCTTTTCAATCTCATCATGTCTCATACTTTTTCATATGTTCTTCCTTTATTACAATTAACCTACCAGACTTATTACCCCATCTGCTATGGTCTGAAAGTTTGTGCTTCCCCCAAAAGTCATAGTTTGAAACCTAATCCCCAATGTAATGATATTAAGAGGTAGGGCCTTTGGGAGGTGTCTAGGTAGACAGAGTGAAGACATCATGAATGGGATTAGTGCCCTTATAAAAGAGGCCCGAGGGAGCTGCCTTGCTCTTTCCCCCATGTGAGGACACAGCCGGAAGGTGCTGTCTATGAGGAAATGGGCTCTCGCCAGACACCAAATCTGCCGCACCTTGATCTTGGACTTCCCAGCCTCCAGAACTTTGATAAATAAGTTTCTGTTATTTATAAGCCATCAGTTTTTTGCATTTTGTTATAGCAGCCCGAACAGAGTAACTGAAAGCTTTCTGTGTGTGATTTACTCATCTTTATGCTCCATTAAACACATTGTAAATTGCTTTGCAAACAGGCTAAACTGAATTAGTGAATTCACATAATACAACTTGGGTTTCAGTTCCCTGGTCTCTTAACATTTCATTTGACTCAGCCTCTCTATTGTGTAGCTTACCCAGAATTCCCACATCCTTTTCAATAGGGCTGGGAATTTATCACTTTGCATAAAAGCATACCAAGTGCTTTACTGCTCTTTGGCCTGAAAGCTTTGCTCACAGTGCCAGAAAGCTTTCTGAATAGAAGGCAATGGATCCTCTTTCTATTCTCTGAGGAGGTTTTTCAACTGCTGATAATCATTTGTTTAAATTGGCTTTATTTTTTAAATGTCCTTTTTTTCATTCTATGCTCATCCACTTTTCCAAGGTTCCAAAATTAAACTCCATCTTAGCTCAGAATTCCGATGAGTTTCTCAGCATCAACTCTCTTTCAGCCAGACCAAATGATCCCCAGATCATATGAGGCCAAGGTGTCTGAAACATAACTCTATTTCTTCATCTCCACTCAGAAGATCCAAGAAACAGAACCAGCTCAGCATAAAATTAATATCTCTCCCATTACAGATGCGGGAATCCCTATCAACTGCCCAAAAACGCCCAACCAACTATACAACAGTCCTGCTATCAATTAAAAAATCCTCTGTGTTAACAGGACTATTCTAGGTTGCAAGGGAAGAAATCACCTCCCCCCAACCCCCAACTTAGTTCTTATATGGGCTGTTTGGGTAGGTCTAGGAACCAAACTGACACGAGGCAGATTGATAAGAGAAAAGTTTACAAGTATAATTAGTTTTACATGTACATGGAGATCTTCACAAGACAGCAAAATCTGAAGTGGCTAAAGCAAGATGCTTTTATACTTTCTAGGCAAAGAAAAATAAATTTACGAAGAAATGACAAGACAAAAGGACTAGGCTAGGGGCAATAAATTATAGGGGAGTCAGATCTGGCCAGTTAGCTCATCTAGTTAGAGCATGGTGTTATAACACCAAGGTCAAGAGTTTAGATCCTTTTACTAGCCAGATACACATACACAGTGGCTAAAGCAAGATGCTTTTATACTTTCTAGGCAAAGAACAATAAATTTACGAAGAAATGACAAGACAAAAGGACTAGGCTAGGGGCAATAAATTATAGGGGAGTCAGATCTGGCCAGTTAGCTCATCTAGTTAGAGCATGGTGTTATAACACCAAGGTCAAGAGTTTAGATCCTTTTACTAGCCAGATACACATACACACACACACACACACACAATTCTAGGGCAGTCACTAGGACATATACAGGGGTGGAGGGTTACTGCAAGAGATTTATTTACTCAGGCCCATCGTAGTCTCTGGTGATAAGTGTTATTTCCTTGCCCTGCTACTGGAAGGGCACCTCTCCCAGATGAATCTTTATAACTTGCTGTATGCAGGAAAAGAGATCAGCTGGCCCTCCCTGAAAATACAATTTCTCCAAAGTTTTCGGCTTAGAATAATCAATATACCAATCTGGCATATTTTGGGATGGCATGTCTGTAGGGTAAATTCTGGACATAGACCTATTCCCCCTCCCCGTGTATGTTGGACTTCCCCGTCTCCCCTGGGAAACTACCCCTGGGCAAGGTAGTTATCCAAGGAAAGGCACGTCTCCTTTAAGACAAATGGAGAACTGTAGGAAGCAGGAGCCCTAAGTAAATTAATTAGCATGTGAATGTAGTTAGCACACTAGAGTTAATTCTCTGGCACCAGAAGGATAGCAAGTAAGTTAACTTATCTACTCAGCCAGATCTCTCTCACACTGAGTTAGGTGAAGGTCTACACGTAACCATGTGAATGATTTACACCTCTCCTTTGATCTGTACAATATAACTGTGTGTGTACCCCATGGCAGTGTGGATTTCTAGCTGATTGGCTGCCACTAGCACCTCCCATAAGTCTAATAAACTGATGTCTCTACCTATTGGCACTGGTGAGTTTTCGGGAATAGACAAACACTTCACAAGTGCCCTTTCAGATTTAGGGCTCCTGCCCTACAATGTCCTTCACTCCTTCAAGGTCATGTAGGAGAACCAAATTAGGAAAGAGCTAGTAATATCCACAAAGAAGAGCTTTAAAAAAACAAAAAACAGAATGAAGCTGAAAGCCAGAGAAGAATGGGCAAACTCCTAGAACAGTACTTCTCAAACTATCTGTGGTGAAGGACCAGGTTTTTCTATATTTCCAATCCATCACCTTGAGACACGGTCCTCCTAATATGCAGTATGCACCCATGTGCCTTACCACCCAAGTTCACCAAAATCCCTGAATGATCTATACATCTAGACAAGTCCACTAATCATGTGCTTACATGTTGCAGCAGTATCAAAATACTGTAGTTTTCTAACTGCCTATTCTCAATTTCTACCTATATCTAGGCATGATTTAGTAACAAATAGCTCATACACTGGCACTAGACCTTTCAAACAGCACTGGGATTTATGCTGTGTGGCATATAAAACTGCTTAAAACATGTTGAAGGAATGTAATATTGTGATTCATAAAAAGAAATGTATGTTTGGTCTTCATCCTGTTTCCTTGGCACACAGATTCTAAAACTCTTGGAATAGTCAGTGTCTGTTTGTATGCTAATGAGATGACTGCTAATGGAAGCTCCTGGATAACCTCAAGGTGGGGGACAGGTTGCTATAGGAATCAACCAGGTGACTAGAGGGTTGGAACTTTCAGCCCCATTCCCACCCCCAACCTCCAGGGAGAGGGGCTGAAGTCAAGGATTTAATCAATCATGCCTACACAATAAAATCCTCACGAAAACCCAAAAGGACAATGTTTGAAGAGCTTCCAGAATGCTGAACATGTAGAGGTGCCTGGAAGGTAGGGCCTCAGGAGAGGGCATGGAAGCTCCAAGCCCTACCCGCACATCTCGCCCTGTGGGTCTCTTCCATTTGGCTATTCAGCTGTATCCTCTGTAACATTCTTTTAAATAAACTGTTAAATCTTAGTGTTTCCCTGAGTTCCATGAGCTATTTTTGCAAATTAACAGAACCTGAAGAGGGGGTCGTGTGAACCCTGCTTTATACCCTGTCGGTCAGAAGTATAGGTGAAAACCTAATACTTGTGATTGGCATTCAAAGTGGGAACAGTCTTGGGGAACTGAGCCCTGAACTTGTGGGATCTGACACTACTCCAGGTAGATAGTGTCAGAATTGAATTGAATCATAGGTCACCCAGCTGGTGTCTGCTGGAGAACTGATTGTTGATGAGGTGAAAGCCCCACACATTTTGGTGACTAGAGGTGAGGTGTTGTGTTGAGTGATATGAGAGTAGGGAAAACACTGATTTTTCCTATCTCTTACAGAATAAACGTGTCCAAGGGAAGCATCAAAAGAGAGGAAGTTTGGGGCCACTAAAGCCTTAGGACACAAACTAGGGTCAAATGCAAAACAATGGTGCAACGGTAAAAAGGCCTTCCTCTGTCCACTTCTGCAGCCCCAGTGATGCTATTCCTACACAGTTTCATTACCAGAGGGTTGCAGGATAAACATGACCAAGGTACACCGGAAAGAGTTTTGCCTCCTTACAGTTCAAGATTCTCTCCCAGAAGACAGGGCTACTCACTCTCCCCTCAGCAAATGCTGCACAGAGAATCCAAGGGACCTCTGACTGATAAATTACCAGTGCCATGACCCCATACCGGGCATTCTTTTCTTCCAAGGGCGACAGGATGATACAATGGTTCTGCCATTTCTCAGCTGTTAAACCTTGGAGAAATCATTTAATCTTATTATTAACCCCATCTGAAAAACAAGAATACATATGTGTAGGGTTGTAAGAATTCGTAAATACTTTTATTTAGGAACTACTCCTTGTCCGTCTCTTTACTTGTCTCCTTTGGCTAATGCTTACTCAGCACTTACTATCCCAGCACTGGAATAAGTGAACTGACTCATTTCATCTTCACAATCACACAGAAGTAGAGGATATTTTTCTAATACCTCCAAAAAGCTGAGTTCTTTCCACTAGGATAATACGTAATGTTTGCTGAATGCTAACTACTTCAGTAATTATACTAAATTTTTTTACCAATATTGTCTTATAATCTTTACAATGATTCTGTGAGAAGAACTATTAATATATTTATTTCATAGATGTGGAAACCGACCCTCAGTGAAATGAATGCAGGTGTGTGATGCTCACCTAATCACAGTACACGGTGCCTGCTCAGTCACTGTGACCATGTTTCATAGGGCTACACTACACAGGAGTTGACCTCTCTCCTCATCTTGATGAATTTGTCTTGGCTTACCCTAAGCCAGTGGTTCTCAATCGAGAGCAGTGTTGCTCCCATGGGGATATTTAGAAATGTCTGGAAACATTTTTGGTTGTCACAACTTCAGGGAAAGAGGTTGCTTCTGAGTCTAGTAGGTACAGGGCAGGGCTACTGCTAAACATACTACAGTGCACAGGACAGTCCCCCACAAAAAAGAATTGTCTGCCCCCAATGCCAATAGCAGTGCTGTTGAGAAACCCTTGTATAACCAACCACATCTAGAAGTGTGTTGATCATTTCTTTGAACCCTCTGAAATCTGCTACAAAGGGTGAGCAAGTTTCAGCAGAAAGGGGACACCAGAATGGAAACAGATTTATTAAGAATTTTGTCTACAGTGAGTGATCAAATCAATTGCAAAGTCTGTTACTCAGCCTACCTGAAAAGTCAGCTTTCTCCCCTAGTTCAAAGTGAGTGAAAGAACTAGAAGTGACGATATTCAAAAGGATCCAGCTAAATGGGAACAGGAAATCAATAAAATTTCTCCTAAACATCTACTGCTGCTTACCCTCTGTTTTACAGAACTAATACTGCTCTTATCTGAAAGCACAAGTAATTGAAGTAGGGTCTGGAGGTTTGGGACTCTGCCTCACGTCACCAGTTTAATTTTTCAAACTTCTCTGAAGCCAGTGCAAAAATAAAAATGATTTAATGGTGACCAAGGAAGATGGGGCAAACCCCAGTCTTAAAGACTAAGGTCAGGGAGGCCAAATTTAAAGATCGTAACAAAAGTAATTTTTAGTAGTGCTCTGTTGGGCTACGCCCGGGCCGCCAGCCATTTTGGGAAAGTACCTCAGCCATTTTAAACTTGCTTCGGGCTGATTCTGGGAAACCGAAACCTAAGTGGAGAACTCAAAACTTAAAAGAACTAACTTCCGGGGTACGGTGACTCTGCACTTTTTTCCCGCCTGCCCTGTCCTCACCCCTCCTCCCGGGTAGCAGTGTGTCAACTCCCTATTGGATAAGAGCTCCCCCGCCCCTGGTACCTTATAAAAACCCCTGCTCGTAATAACTTCGTATAGCATACATTATACGAAGTTATCGACACCAAGGGTTGCGAAACCTAAGCGGAGAACTCAAAACTTAAAAGAACTAACTTCCGGGGTACGGTGACTCTGCACTTTTTTCCCGCCTGCCCTGTCCTCACCCCTCCTCCCGGGTAGCAGTGTGTCAACTCCCTATTGGATAAGAGCTCCCCCGCCCCTGGTACCTTATAAAAACCCCTGCTTGCTGTAATAAACAGAGTTCCGGCTTTGACCGCTCTCCTGGCTCGGTGTTCTTTCTTTGTCCCCGGGGCCGAAGCACAGAGGGGATCGGGCCTGCGACACTCATCATCCCGCTCAGCCCCACAAGAGGTTACCGCCGGCTGGTCCGGGGTCCCTTCCCGCCCTGTGTTGTTGGTCCCCGGTGGCGAGGAACCAACAGTGCTCAATAGCTATTAGATGCCCTTTGATTTTCCTGCAATTGATACTAGGTGATGCAGTGGACTTGACTGGTTGATTGGTTGATTGGACTTGATTAGCAACCCCCCACCAGCTGTGGCAACAAAAAGTCTCTAAAAATTGCCAAATGTCTCCCCCAAATGGTGGCAAAATCACCTCCAGTTGAGAACCACTGACTTATACAGATATATTTATTCATTCTTTGAAACAGCAAGATATGGTTGAAAATTAGAAGCAGAAAAGGAAGGCTGAAGTCAAGAACGAAGTGGGAAACTGAGGGAAGATAGAGCCAAACCATATATTAAAACAAATCAGTAAATTTGGATTTTGTTTTATAGGCAACAGAAAATCACTAAAGGAATTTCAGAAAGGGTGAGATGTAATTATATTTTCATTTTAAGAAAATTTTCTTGATCTTAGAATGAGAGATGATTGAAAGGACAGTAGCTATCACAAAACTCTGAGGCGAGAACAGTGTGAAATAAAGCAGAGGAGGTGGAAAGAAATGACGGATCTGCTGCATTTGCACAATGGTATCGTCAAAATCTGGTCAGACTGTTTATAAAGGTGCAGGATAGAAAGGAGCTGAATGTTCCCACGAGGTTGCTGGCTTGGATGAGTGGATGGGTGGTAGGGAAAACAGGGGTTAATGAACACCTGCTGGTAATGATAACAAATTTATTTCTGTACATGTTGAAACCTACATATGGAGCTTAATCCAAATGAGTGAATAATCCTGGGAACACTGTGTAGAGTTAGATTAGGGACAAGATTAGATTCCTACAGGATTGCTTATCTTTAAAGGATGGACAGAAGTGGAGGAAATTTAAAGGCGGCAGGAATTAACAGGTTGGGAACATGAGAAGAAACTGGCATCCTGGGAGTCAAGAGGGCATTTTCAAGGCATTCAGTTATCAACAGAGATACACACTATAGAGAGAATGAAGCCAAACAAGCTGGTCGTTGTGAGTAACTCGGCGAGTTTGGTGGGAGCAGAAGCCAATTTCTATAGGTTGAGGAGTGAGTGAACAGAAAGGAAATGGAAAGTAGGTGTCACAAACTGGAACTGGACTTTCAGGACAGCTCCCATTTTGCAGGGTAAGAGCCTCAGCCCCATCTGTAGGTAAAGTTGGTGTGAAGGACAGAGGCATGTGCTTTGAGTTGATTCTCAGTTTCTGTATTTAGATCATCATTTAGGCATCCCTCAGATATGCTTTTTCAGTACATCATGTTTTGTTTGTTTTTTAATCTTATTTGCCATTAGTTTCCAGCATATACTATTCCCCTCCTTTTCCTGTTGCCCGTTCACAAAGATTTGCACTTTTCAAAGGAATATCGGGAAATCTGATCTGCCACTCTGAGGGCAGACATTTCAGGGCAGCTTAGTCCCATTTGCATGAGGATTCCTTGAGCCTCCCAGGAAAATAATGAAGTAAATTTTGGGCCTCATAATTAGTTGAGAATTAATATTTTCTCAAACAGAAGGAGACAGAGTCAAAAGCCTATGCCAGTCTCACCCCAGGGTGCCCCTGATAGGCAGGAAACCAATACCAAGGGAAAAGAAATCTATATAGTACAGGACATTACCTGAGACACTAGTTGATTATCTGATTGACAAATTTACTTTTTAGTTTCTTCTCACACACCAATTCTTTCTCATTTCTTTTTATTATCAACAAAATAACAAATTCTGTTTTTATTATATCTCTTGAAAACCAATGAATAAATTTTACCAAATTTAGTGGGTACAACATAGTGGAAATCAGAAGGCATTGGGTCACAGGCCTCATTCATACTGAACGCTTTATTCCTGCTTGGACTGGGCATGCTGGAATGTGGGTGGGGGCTGAAAAATAGAGTTGCTTAACCCCAATACCTACGAGTATATCACTTGCATCAGACAAATACAGCCCTTCTTTGGGGGAAAAAAGGAGAAAAAACGTTCAAAGCTACTTCTATTTTCTCTTTGTTACTAAAACAAAGAAGTAACTTTTCATTCTATAAAATAACATACCTATCAATCACAGAGATGACTTTCAGCTTTATAGAATCTGTCTCTAGGTCTGGACTCTGTCCCTCTTAACAAGTACTGGAATATTGCTCAATAAAACCAAGTCTCTAGCATATCTGAATCAAACACTGGTTATTCCAAAATGGACTGACTTAAAATATAGGTGACATGGCAAAAATAAATAAATTCATGTAGATAGAGTAGGGAATCCAGAAGTTACCTCAGAAAGATAGAAAGTTATCTACTAGACAATCTAGAACTCCGAGTACATTTCCATCAAGTTTGAAAATTATGTTCTGATATGACTTAAAACATCAATTAAGTGGTATGCATGAAATTAACGTTAGGGCATTAGAGCCACCTATTTAGACACTCAACCTCCAAGCAACTGAGGTGAGATAAAAACAAGGAGCTTGTGTGACTACTAAGCAAGAGAAAAATGTGACCTTAAGGTGCTCTATGAGAAAACAGTGCTTTCAATACAAGACTATGTCTAAGCTGCAAATGACAGAAAGCTCAAATCTAATTAGTTTAACTGCCATGGATTGAATGTCCTACCCCCAAACTCATTGAAGATTAAATTGTGTCCCCTAAAGTTCCAGGTATTGGAAACTCAGCCTCCACTGTGACTGTTGGAAGGGTGAGAAATCCTATTATGGTAATTGAAAGGTGTGGCCTTCAAGAGATTAGTTTGTAGGACCATGCCATAGTGAATGGATTAAAAATGGTGGTCATGGGTGTGGTTCTGAGGGCTTTAAAAGGAGAGCACATAAGAGTTTCTCTCTGCTCCACCATTTTCTGCCATGTGAGATCCCTGCATTGCTGTACAGCCACCACTACAGGAGACTCTCAACCAATGTGTTCCCTGGACTTAGGACTTCCCAGACTCTGAAACTATAAGCAATAAATTTCATTTTCTTTATAAATTTATAGATTTATTTTTTATTTTTTCAGGTACTTTGTTATAAGCAACAGAAACGGACTAATACATTAGTGGCTTACATGATGTCATCGAGGACCTAGTTTCTCTCTGTTTTGCCACTGTCTTCTTTGGTATTGGCTTCATCCTTAGGCTCCACATAGTAGCACCTGGAAGCTCCAGAATTTCCCATTTTAATAGGAAAAACATTAGTTGCTAGTTCCAGGCCTCGTATTTTCCTACATGCCATACAGAGGAGGACAGGGAATATCTCCCTTGGTAACTCTCAAAGGAGAAGACTCTCTCCTAGAAGACCCAGTAAATTTCTCCTCATTTCACACTGGTTCTGTGGCCAAGAGGATAAATTAAGCTGATTGACACAAGACTAACAGGGTCTACTCATGAAGCTGGGGGTGGAACCAAACCATGCAGTTGAGAAAGGATACATTCCCAAAGCATATTTGGTTTACTGTTCCCAGAGAGAAGGGGAATGGATTCTGGGGACCAAATAAGAGATGACCATTACAGAATCCTAACTGAAAGTCACACAGATGCTCAGAATTGCATGCACTAATTTGTGACTGAGTTGCTTCTAAAACAGTCAACTCTGTAGCTGGCTCCAGCCTGTAACACAGCAGGGATTTAATTATTCATTACCCTAAGAAACTCTGTGTAGGCCAGTTGCTTTTCAATATATTACCTACACACTATTTTTGTATGTGCTTTTCCTACTTTTTGAAATTTTTTTTTTTTTTTTTTTTTTTTTTTTTTCCATGTCCGGCAACGGATCGCAACCCTCAGTGTCGCCCCCGTACCGGACCGGGACCAGCAATGGGATTGCAACCCTCGGTGTTGCTCCCGCGCCTCGCTCAGCCAGTGAGCGGGAACCGGTCTGTATGTGGGATCCGAACCCTCGGGCGGGAGCGCCGCCGCGTTTCCCAAGCAGCGCACTATCCAGTGTGCCACCGGGCCAGCCCAACTTTTTGAAATTTTGAAGACAAAATTTTACCATAATCAATTCTTGATTTTGACATATTGTTAATTGCATCTTATCAGAAAATATCTTAATTTCCACCTTTTGTATTTCTCCAAAATTTAGAAACTGTGCATTAATTTTATTCCTCTTCTTACTTTTAGATGTTTGGAAAGTGTCATTACAAATTGGAAAGTCTTCCATGTTACAGTTCCCTCGTCACGGACTATGGAGTCTGTGATATGGGCTCAGCACTTCCAAGTGCCTGTCTCTGCACCTCTGGTAAGGAAAAGAATACTTAAGAACTCTCTTGGTAGGGGCCATCCATTTCCACATGCTATTTCCTAATCCTTCTGGAATATCTATCTTTCGCCATATATATATATTTTTTTTGTCTTTTTTGTCTTTTTCCGTGTCCGGCAATGGATCGCAACCCTCAGTGTTGCCCCCGTACCAGACCGGGGACCGGCAACGGGATCGCAACCCTCGGTGTTGCTCCCGCACCTCGCTCAGCCAGTGAGCGGGAACCGGTCTGTATGTGGGATCCGAACCCTCGAGCGGGAGCGCCACCGCACTTCCCAAGCGGCGCACTATCCAGTGCGCCACCGGGCCCGCCCTTTTCGCCATATTTTGACAATTCTCATGCTACTTCTAAAAGTCTTGCCACACTACCACCCTACCTACAAACATGTCCATCTTGGAGTGAGAGTTCCTAGGGTTGATCAATTTCTGAGATGATCCTCTGTAGGTCTAAATTGTTTCTTCTATTGTGGTTCCAATTCCATGGGCTCCTACTCTTATTTTTTTTGTCTCTCTCACATTTTAAGATACTGACCACATGCAGCATACTCGCACATCATCCTCACTCTGGGAGCTTATGAACATTTAGGGTCTTAATGACCACCTCCTTACAGCCCTGGTCAGATCTTCAACCCTGTTTCAGCTGCTGTCCATGTAATGTGTCCACTGGTAATGCTGCCAACCTCACTGGCTGTTCTTCCTTAGCATCCCTTGCTGGTGCTTCCCTGTCCAACTCCCTAAATACTGAACTGATATTCTACAGGGCTCCCTCCCGGATCCTCGTATTGCTGCACTGTCTCTGGAGCAGTGCTGTCCAGTAGAACTAACTACAACGATGATGTTCTATATCCACACTATACAATAAGGTGGCTAACTGCCACATATGGGTGTTGTATGCTTGAATTGTGTCCAGTGAGGAAGGACCTAAATTTTTAGTTTATTTAAACAGCCACATGTGACCAGTGGCTACTGGATTAGACAGGACTACTCTAGAGGATTTCATTCATTCCTTCTCACACTCTAGGGGATTACATTCATTTCTTCCCATGGCTTTATATATCTTCTGCTCATATGGTAACATCCGGGAATCTGCACAGCTGTTCCCTCTGTTTTTCCTGTTCTTAATACAAGTGGCTCTTTCTCATACTTTGTCTTAACTTTAACGTTAGCTCTTAAGATAGGCCTTTGCTGACCATCTACATAAAGTAGGCCTCCCTCCCCATCATTCTCTTTCTCAGTACCGTGTTCATTTCCTTCATAGCACTTACCAATTTTTAATAATTTTGCTTACTTAATTTTTTTGGTTGGTCTCTTGCACTAGGCTAAATGTTCCAGGAAGGCAGGGGGCAGGTCTTATTGTTTACCCTGCATTTGGCACAGTGCTTTGCACACAAGTAGGCACTCAGTAAAATTTACTTAATAAACAACTTCCCCCAGTACCTGTTCACATCAGTCATTTCCATTTCCTGGTTCCATGTGGTACACAACAAAATTTTTTTACTGTTATTAGATGTTACCTTAGCTGGACTATGCTGGGCCAAGTTTTCCTTACTATATGACCTTAGCTTTCGACAATCAGGACTCTGAAATTGTTAATGTTTGTAATTTTCAGGAAGCAGAATTTTGGTCCAAGCAGTCCCTTGGCTTCTCTTCCTTGCTCCTTAGTCAACAATTAGACTAACCAGCTGTGAAGTTATAAAGTGGGATACCTAAATAGCAGTAAAACAAACTGCACTATCTGAAAAAAAGTGGCTTTAAAGGTGAAGAGTCTGGAATGGATGTTTCAAATCTGTTTTGGTCAGCATTCTTCTCCCCTGATAGGGCCGCTGGTCTTCTAAACCTTTAAGATGGTTAGTACCACTAATATCCTGCATGTCTTCATAGTTAGTACAAACAGCTTGCATCCTCTTTTCAAAATATTAATATTTTATAAACTCCTGATTTTAAGTAGAGTTAGTTAATTTTGGAATTCCTTACTTTCCTGCATAGGTTCTATGTGTTCCTAACATTTACCTTTGATCTCAGACCTAAAGAGGGCATTTGTGACTCTGATGCCAAGATATGGGGTTATATGTGAACTTTTCAACTGTTGACTGGATGAGGCTACCTAACAGAACATTAGCCATCACCAGAAAGTTGCCCTCCCTTGGTAATGGGCCCACAGCTTATTTCGGGATACATGGCGGTGAGTAGGGACAGAATGGGAGAAGATTTAGGATAGCAGTGTGATGAGAAAAGCTGCAGCTGTACAGATTTTTATGAAAAAAAAAAAAAATCTCCAAATGGGTTTACATCTGCTTAATCCCAGAGTGCTATCTCATAACACAAAGGTAATCAGGTCTCCCAAGAATACACAACCTGGCTACCTTCTGCTGCTCTCCCTAGGTTACCTTGGTGATCTCAAGTAGGACAGCTTCTGAGGAAGGAAAGGTCCTGGAGTTGGCAATGTAACTGCAATGTCACCTACATCAAGTAAGGTTTTCAGTGAGGTAGACTTATGAAAAGTGGTATTAATAAATATTTGTATATAGAGAAAAAATATCTCCAGAAAGACATACAACAAGAAACAGTGATTGCCTCTGGGGAAGATAACTGGAGTGACAAGGAAATTTACTTTTCACTTAATACTCTTTTGAATACTATTACTATTTCGATTTTTTTTTATCATAAACATGTTATATCTAGCAATAAATAAATAAATAAGTTTCAAAACTTTAAAAACATAAAAGAAATGCAATGTTGGCCCTCAAAGAGCCATTCGGGTGGAGTCAAGACTAAGAACTATTATTAGAAAAATATAAGACAGCAAATAAATACTAACTTAGATGGTACTGATTACAAGTAGAAGAGGAAGAGAGGTCTGCTTAGTTGAAGAAGCTGGGTCTTACATAATGAAGGTAAACTAAAAGCCCAGTAAAACATGAGCAGATAAAAATGGGTAGAGGCACAAATACATACAATTAAATAAAGAACAGTAGAGTTTGGAGTCAGGTAGGCCCAGCTCCAATCTCAACTCTAAAACTTACTAGCTGAGTGACCTTGAATGAATTTTATAATCTCTTTCAGAGTTCTCATTTGTAAACTGGGGAGAAGACTACCTACATTAATAGGACTGTTATGAAAATTAAAGAATGTATGTAAAGTGGTTAGCACAGAACCTGATACACAGTAGGTGCTCAAATAAATTGGGCCTAGCATGAACATGGTGGAACAGGCAGACCAGTTTTGCTAGAGTAATGGTATCTGTTCAGAAGCAACAAGATAATTCTGTTTGTAACAAATTGTGGAAGGTCATTTCATTTTGTCTCTGGGGTTCCTGTAACATAAGAATTATAAACAAGTATCACCATTACACATTCCCTAATGTTCAAGAAGGTGAGAGGTCTGATAGTTATAGGGTTTCTCTCTAGCATGGCACCTCTGGTGCTTAATCAAGACAGAATTCTGACTGAAGGCCTTCCCACAGTCATTACATTTATAAGGTCTTTCCCCAGTATGGATTCTCTGATGTCGGATAAGGTGTGCCTTGCAAATGAAGCTTTTCCCACAGTCAATACATTCATGAGGCTTCTCCCCAGTGTGGACCCTCTGGTGCTGAGCAAGATCTGAGTTCCACATGAAGCCTTTCCCACAGTCCTTACATTCATAAGGCTTCTCCCCAGTGTGGATTCTCTGATGTCGAAGAAGGGCTGGGTTTCGAGTGAAGCTTTTTCCACATTCTTTACATGTGTACGGTTTCTCCCCAGTGTGGATACGCTGATGTTGTGTAAGGCTTGTGTTCTGACTAAAGCCCTTCCCACATTCTTTACATTCAAAGGGTTTCTCGCCAGTATGTATTCTCTGGTGCCGAATCAGGTTTGACTTCCAAACGAAGGCTTTAGCACATTCTTGACATTCATAGGGTTTTACCCCACTGTGAATTCTCTGATGTGCAATGCAATGTGATCTAAAACTGAAAGCCTTCCCACATTCCTTACATCCATAGACCTTTTCTCCATTATGAGTTCTCTGATGTTGATCAAAGTCTTCATTTTGATCAAAACACTTGCCACATTCTTCACATATATAGAATACCTGCTCACTTAGAATTTTCTGATGTACACCAAGGTGGGTATTGGCATCAGTATTCTCTGAACTCTCTTCTACTGAGATCATCTCATCCTTGACAGTCACTTCTATAATATCATTTGTAGTGTTCTCCACACATCCCCCACTGAGGTAGCCAGGCCATCTCCCTAACCTGCTTTTCTCCTCTTTACAGGTTTTTCCACACCAGAATTCCCAGGAGCCACACCACTGTGGTCCACTTGATAACACCATGAGGTCCTGTGCTTTCTCAAAAATTTCCTCCTTCAGAATAAAATCTTCTTTCTCACTCTTCAGCACACTCTCTGAAAGAAGAAATCAGAGCTGCAAATGTCATCATTACCCATGACAATGTGACTAAGGTCATCAAGTGATATTAATATGTCCATTTCTCTCCAAGTACCATCCATGTCTCAGTGGCCCTGTCCAAGCAGAAAATGGCAAGCATAGGGCTAACACACAGAAAGCAACCAAAAGCAAAAGACAGAAACTGGACAAAATCCCTCAGGGCTGTGATTTCCAGCACCAGATCAAGCACAGGGTAAGCTCTCAGAAAACAGCCAAATTGAACCTAAGGGAAATAAGTCAGAATTCCTTCTAAGTAGCTGAGTCCAGTTTATAACATGAGAAGGGTCTGGCCAGCTAGTTCAGTTTGTTAGAGTGCAGCCTTGTAATACCAAGGTCAAGAGTTCAGTTCCCTGTACCTTGACAGACATCAAAATAATAATAATAATAACAGCAACACTATATATATAATATATATTATAATATACATACATTTTTGTATACATATAAATTATATATTACATTTATATATATATATATATATATATATATATATATATATATACATATAAGAACAGGCCAGGACTCAGGGCCAAGGACCTGCTGAGAAATCGGGAATCCTTTGTGGTATACCTGGGGAAACTGAGCTTGTCACACACAGAAGGCAGCAGCAAGAACGGCCTTCCTAATACTTTTCAACACTAAAAGGAAGTGTGGCCTTCTTATTCAAACCAATCACCAGGTCTACCATGAAAAGTGCTTCCCCAAACTACTTTAGACAGAGTTGGGCAAAGATTCCCTCCTCTTTGCTCCCACTGTCTCTTACTCACACCTCTGTTACAGCATCATTATTTTTATGTAATTATACATTTATGCATAAGTCCCATTACACCATGAGCCCGTCCAGGATAGTGGCCATATATTATTTGATTTTTAATCCCTAGCAACTAATGCAATGACTAAAATACAGCATCTACATTAAAAACATTGGTTTACCATAGAAGTGAGATGGGTAGGCCATCTGTTCAGTGTGCTAAGACCCAAGACCCATCCTAATTTAAGTAATTAAGTTTGTCTTAATGGGAGCTGGAAGTTTAGGGTTTAAGTTTCCTCTTGATTAATTTCTTGACTTAGGGATTTTGGAGGGCCATTTATTTATAACATTCATGGCAAAATGGATTTTTAACATTTTACAAAGAAAAGACAGAGGAAATGTGTGACTGGAAGAAAAATGCTCATTTCTTTCTCACTTACCAGAACAAATTAGCCTTGGACCCTCTCCTTGCAGTTTCAGGTTCAATGCCTCTTCCACCTGCTCAAGATGGGAGATCCCAGCAGGCTTAAGAAAGAGATTTCCTGCCGGGGTCAAGATACAAAGAAGGCTGGCTCAATTGGAGAAGTGGGGCCCATTAGGAAAGGAGCAGAGATAGAAGTGGTAAGGGGGAGAATGAAGGTGGGCGGGAAAATTGGTAACACAGATGACCAGAAATTTGTGGGATAAAAATATAAAGTGTATAGGGAAGTTGCGATTCCCTCAGTTCCCAAAGACACAAAAACATATCACTCATTTTAGTATGTCAAGAAGAAATAGGAAAGACTAAAGCCTTTTCTGCACCTGTCCCTATGAAATGAATGCAAGTTCACATAGAAAAGAATCAGGACAGGATGGAATTTCAAAGAGCTGTTCTTGAGCACTTTCTGTTCAGTCAGGCTATCCTGGGAAACCATAACCTCTTGGTTTCCTTCTTTCCTATCCATTTACATATTGTCTTCTCATTCCATAAAGGATCAATGATGGGTCTATCTGTGGCATCCATAAGAAATAGTCTCACAGCCTCACTCAGGAATTTCCAGAAGTCACTTCCTATTGCACGACACCTCTATTCACAAAGGTCCAGTATAATAAACTTTACTCCAGCCTTAGCTAAGATGTGTCTAACTCCCATCCAAAGCTTCCTAAGAAACGGATCAATTCTACACCTTCAAATGATGACCTCCCAGGCCGACCCCGTGGCTCACTCGGGAGAGTGCAGCGCTGGGAGTGCAGCAGCGCTCCCGCCGCGGGTTCGGATCCTATATAGGGATGGCCAGTGCGCTCACTGGCTGAGCGCGGTGCGGGCGACACCAAGCCAAGGGTTGCGATCCCCTTAACCAGTCACAAAAAAGGCTAAAAAAAAAAAAAAATGATGACCTTCCACATTGCTGAAGCTGGGTACTATGTGTCTCCTGAGTATTATCTTTTCTAAGACAAAAGTGGACTTTGAGTAGGGAGAGATGTACTCTAAGGAAGTCTGTTGCTAGTCAGGGAGTTAGTTTCGCTCAAGGAATAATTTGGCTGTTGGTTTTCTGCATAAAGCAAAGCAAACATGGGGAATTCCCTTGGGTGGCAAAGAGAGGAAGCCCTGAGATCACAAGAGAATGTGGAATACACTGTGGTTTTCTCCCTACATCCATTCTACCCCTCCCCATTGTGGAGTAGCCATGCCCTTTGTGGGGGGCAGTGGGTAGTGGTGATCCCAACTCCAGCTCCTATGGTAGGCCCTGATGGTAGGTATAAGCCAAGCAGGTTAATCCCATCCCATTCACTACATGGGAGATTGGTTCAGGGATCAGCAATTCAGGCCAAGTCAGTCAGTGCACAGTATTTCCCTGGCCAAGTGATTGACTTAGAGCTGGTGTATGATTTAAGGTGGTCCATTAGACTAATATTTGGGACTTTGATTTGCAATGGTTAAAGCCTGAGGACGTCCTGCCCTATTTCTTTCCCTAAGTATGAAGAAGCAGAGTCCTGATCACAACTACCTTACAACCATGAGAGAAGCCAGATTGTAGACAAAGCCAACATACAAGGAGACAGAGCAGAGACTAACATTCTGATCAAAGTGTGCTTGCAGCCCACTCTACCTATGGACTTCCCAGCTACATAAAATAATAAATTCCTTTTTATTATTTAATCAAGTTTGAACTGGGTTTTAATACTTGCAATCAAGAGTATCCTAATATGGAAGGACTGCCAGACACAGCAAGGAACTGTGAGAATGGAGAGGTAAGGGCACAACTCAAGTCTCACTGTGCCCGCAGAAGAGCCCTGTGGGAAGAAGATGAAATGAGGTCAGGGAGGCAACAGGGAGACAAAGTTCTCACCAGAAAACTGAGAGCAAGAAAGCCCTGTGATGGACCTAAAGTAATCCCAGGGCTTTCCCCATCATCAATCCTTGAGGAGTAGGAAATATTTTCCTGAGGGTTATTGAGATTTCTTGATTTCTAGATGGTCTCTATATCCCAAAATGCAGTCAGAACCTGGAAGACTATAAGCAGGCCAGGAAAGGAGAAAGCCCACCTCAGATCAGAGAGTAAACAAAAAATTCAGGTAGTAAAGCTAAATGGTGGCCATAATAAGAATAGCAGAGATGGGGAAAGGCAACACAGGTGAATGAAGATGGCACAAAGAGGTGCCAGAAAGAATAAAACAAGGACTCAAGAAGACAAAAAACCATGGGAACACAGAGGAAAAAGGGAATCCCACTAGTGTCTACATACTTATTACATTTTAAAGATCAAGACAAGCGAACTGGTCAGATGACTGGCACATGTGTCCTCACTCACCTGAGGGGCCCCTCAGGCCCTCTCCATCCGGAGCTCCCCGAGGAGCTGAGCACCAGGGTGCTCCCCCTCGCTCCAGCTGGGAAATCAGAGCCGGTTTGCGAAATGGAAATGCTGCTTGAGGGGAGGGAAATGGGACAGGCAGGTGAGTGGGGTGATACAGAGCAATCCCAAGACTCCTCCCAGGCCTGTGTCTTCAGGGGCAGGAGGGGAAAGAAGGGAAATAACTAGTGAGAAGAACAAAAAGAAGTTGAGGGTAAAGGGCAGGAGACCTGGGGAGAGGGGGTGCTTCCCCTCGCTCCAGCTGGGAAATCAGAGCCGGTTTGGGAAATGGAAATGCTGCTTGAGGGGAGGGAAATGGGACAGGCAGGTGAGTGGGGTGATACAGAGCAATCCCAAGACTCCTCCCAGGCCTGTGTCTTCAGGGGCAGGAGGGGAAAGAAGGGAAATAACTAGTGAGAAGAAGAAAAAGAAGTTGAGGGTAAAGGGCAGGAGACCTGGGGAGAGGGGCCAGGAGGTTTACAAAGGTCAGAAAGCTGACAGAGTACATAAGAGGTGCCTAATTACAGTCAGAAAATGGATGATTTCATTTATTAGGGAATTAGACTTTCTTGTCCCCTCCCTCCCAGAGCTTCCAAGTTCAGAAATCTGCATGAGGATGCTCAGTACTGGGCCAGATCTCCCAAACTGAGGGAGTGGGGAACTGAAGGCTAAGTGGGGCACCGGGGACCTGCTGTCTTCCTACTATTCCCACAGCATGGGGGTGAGGGGCTGGGCAGCTCTCACTCTGAGGCAAAGATGACCTGTGTGAGGCGCAAATTGATACCAGGACTTCCCACTTCCCAGCAACCAGTGAGGCTGGGTCACTAAGAATCCAAGAGCCTGAAGCTGCCACTGAGCTGAGGATCATCAAAGACTCCTATGCCTTTGAGAAAGAAGGAGCCAGGAAATTGAAGGGTGCAGGCAGAGCCCAAAGGAAGAGACCCTTACCCAGGGAAGCCACAGCCTCATAATTCTCCAGCATCACGTCCCTGTACATGATCCTCTGAGCAGAGGCCAGGCCGGTCCATTCATTCTCAGAGAAGTAGATGGCCACATCCTCAAAGGTCACTGACTCCTGAAACAACATTTGTTTAAATGCCCTAGGACATTCCTGGTACCTAGTCCTGGAGAAGGGGCAGAAAGGGCACCAAGAGGTACCGGCAGGGATGCCTGCTGGGTTTCTGGAATTCTGAATGTCTAAGGGAATTCTCAGCAGAAGAGTTATGCCTCCTACTTACAAAGATACAAGGAATCAGCCATCAGTTTTCTCACATCTCTTCATCTTTATTTCAGCAAACATCCTCTCATCTTTTTTGCATCTCTGCAAAAGTTTTCTCTTTTCATCCCTATACCCCAAACCATCATCTGTACTCTAGGTCCCATCCTTTCTCCACAATGTGTCACCAGACCTTGATAACAACTATTATTTATTGAGCCTGTGCCAAGCACTTTACATATATTACTTTGTTTATGCCTCACAGCCTACAAGGAAGGTATTAGATCTATTTTATAAGCTGAGAGAGATTAACTTCCCCCAAAGTTGCAGAACTGAGACAGAACCCAGGCCTGTTTGACTCTCAGGCTCTTACCTACTGTGCCACACTGCCTGCTATCCTCTGCTGCCAATGTGTAGGACCCTTCCTCTTCTCCCTCTCAGTCACTGCCACCAGCCAAAAGGCAGCTAAGGACTCCTCAGAACACTCAGGCTGCTCTGGAGACTGTACTCAAGAGGACAGAACCTAACAATGACTTGACTCCCTGCACTCCCTCACCCTTCACGCACTCTCTAAAACATCCCACCCTGCTCTATTCCCCACATCCCAATCTCAATGTCCCCTTTTTCTAGTTCTCTAGGAGCCTCTGCTCCTGCATCATCTTTCCTTCTCTCTCACCCTCTTTCTTAAGAAACACAAATAGTGCTAACCTACAGCCATCAAGACTTCCTGTAGTTCCCAGCCACTGCCTCATTTCAGGATCTCTGGTTCCCTACTAAGGAGGAGCGATTCTGGTCCAATTCTCGGCGGTCCTTGCCCTACAAATTCCTTACAGCAATCTACCCGGCACCAGCACTCCATGGCTCAAAGTCTTTGGCTAGCTCACCTTTGCCTACCTAACAAAGTCCAAATTCCTCTGCACTGCAGACAATCTCATTCTCTACTCAGAAATGCAGCCTCCCTGCCCACCTGAGACAATCAGGATCATCTGCCACTACCACCCTCATATCCTATCCTCTCGCCATTGTGTTGGGAAACCAAACTCTTCCCTCCCCACATCTGAGCCCTTGCACCTGCAGCTCCACTTGCCTCCATTTCCAGTTCTTCCCTCCTGCACCTGCTAATTCCTGTTCATCCTAAAACCCAGCTCAAAAACAACCACCTCAGGAAAACCAGCCTCGTTCTGGCCATCGGTCGCCGCCTACAGCGCGGTGAACACCTCGGCCCCAGCAATGGGCTCATGCCTGTGCCGCTGAACGTCTGTCCCCTGCCTGTCCCTCGAGGTTCCCCACTCTAGGTTACACCCCAGTTTGCCGGCCGCCGCACCACCCCCCTCTCCGCCTCTTATTAGGGCCTAGCGCCCAGGGCAGGGCCGGCCCCGCACTCACCGGGCGCGCCCGGTCCGGTGCGGGCAGTCCCGGCAGCAGCTCGAGAACAGGGCCGGGGAGTGCCCGTCTCTCCAGGGACGCGACCGCCATGGCCCGGGCCACCAGACACGGGGAGCGCGCTCCGGGCCCAGGGACTGCCCAGGGTCGGGGAGGGGCGCTCCAGACCCTGGAGGGCCTGACACAGCGCTTCGGGCCCGGTAGCCACCCGGACAAGCCCCAGGCTCCAGGCTTCAGGCCCCGCCAGCCCCGCCAGCCCCAGCAGCCCCAGGGCCGGGCCCCCCCGCCCCCGCTCTGCGCCGGCCGGACCTCCGCGCCCGGGAGGCTGAGACTGCCGCCCTCCGAGCTCCGGCTGCTCTAGGACTGTGGAGGGCGCTGCGTCTCTGTGGTGCTCCCTCGCGGCGCCCTGGTGCGGACCGAGGCGGACGGAAGGTCGCTCGGGCTCGCTGGACTGCGCCTGTGCATGCCTCGGCCTCCCTTTCCTAGTTTCCACACTCCCAAAGAACAGATTACGCCCTTGACATCTTCAGCCTTGTGCCTCTAATGTCCGCCCAATGTCTAGAACCTCTTGGGGCCTAATTTCTTTAAGTGCCAAGGAATATTTGTTCAATAAATGAATGAATGAACGTTGAACCAGTTTTTCAGTTGAAGAAAGTTAAAGTCCAGAGAGAGGAAATGGCTTACCTAACATAACACAGCATGCCAGGAAGTTAAAATTTTAAACAGAGTTATGGCAATAAATTGATGAATTAAGAGGCCAGGAAAAGAGAATAAAAGAACCACAGCGACTCAATTAAAAACAAACAAACAAACAAAAAACTTACGTGACTTGTTTTCTTCTAACCCAAGATTTAGGGCTTGACAAACAAACTCTCATGTAGACGCTTGGGACGAGGGCAGCCTCAATTGGCCAGGTGTGAAATGAATACAAGTGCATCCTACCACAGGATTGGGGCCGCCCCAGAGAGCCCCCACTAGGGCAATGCCCAGTGAAGCTTTGGGGACAGGGCCAGCCCCAAAACTCCAGCCTGGGAGAGCCACAAGCACGAGACTCCAACTCCAAGCAGCATGAGAGCTGTTTTATGGGCCTTGCTTAACAAAACTGTAAAGGTGGGGTTTCCTGGAGCCTTGGGGACCCAACCCCCACCCCATTGTGTCTGGAAGCCGGAACATGGAATCAAGGAAGATTATTCTTCAGCCTTTAGTTTTTTGTTTCTGTTTTTGTTTTTTTGGCGAGGGGCAGGGCGGCTGGCTGGCACAGGGATCGAATCCTGGACCTTGGTGTTATCAGCACCATGCTTTAACCAACTGAGCTAAACAGCCAACCCCCAGCCTTAAGATTTACTGTTGTTTGCCCTGTTAGGTTTTGGACTTTCTTGGGACCTGTTACCCTTTCTTCTTTCCTATTTCTCCCTTTTGGAATAGGAGTGTCTATCCTGTCCTTGTCCCAGCATTGTATTTGGAAGCACATAACTTGTTTGATTACATAGGCTTATAGCTGGACAGGAATTTCTCTCAGGATAAATCACACTTTTGAGTCTCACCCATATCTGTTTAGATGGGACTCTGGACTTTAAATTTTGAGGTTGGAGCAAGTTTAGATTTATGGGCAGGCTGGCCATATAGCTCAGCTGGTCAGAGCATGGTTCTGATAACACCAAGGTCCAGGGTTCGAAAACTGTATTGGCCCACTGGAAAAAAAAATTTACAGGGCTGTTGGAATGAAGTGGAGTGCATTTTACATGTGGGATAAACATGAATTCTAGGATAACAGGGGCAGAATGCTGTTGTCTGATTGTGTCCCTCCAATATTCATGTTGAAACCTAATCCCTATTCTGGTGGTATTAAGAGGTGGGGCCTTTGGGGAAGGCATTAAGTCATGAGGGCTCCACCATCGTGCATGGAATTAGTGCTCTTATAAAAGAGTTTAAAGGGACTCCCCAGCCCCTTTTGCCATGTGAGGACACAGCAAAAAGGTGTCATCTATGAGGAACAGGCTCTCATCAGAGACTGAATCTGCTGGCACCCTGATCTTGGATCTCCCAGCCTCCAGAACTGTGGGCAATAAATTTCTATTCTTTATAAATTACCTAGTCTAAGCTATTTTGATATAGCCGCAGGAACAGACTAAGACAGAGGGATCTCTTGCAATTCAATATGATTTTAAGAATGAGCTTTTCCATGTCTGTGAAAAAGGCTATTGGAATTTTGATAGGGATTGCACTGAATCTGTACATCATTTGATATAGTATTGACATTTTAACAATGTTAATTCTTTTTTTTTTTTTAAATAAAGATGACCGGTAAGGGGATCTCAACCCTTGGCTTGGTGTTGTCAGCATCACCCTCAGCTGTTGAGCCAACCAGCCATCCCTATATAGGATCCAAACCCGTGGCCTTGGCGTCATCAGCACCGCACTCTCCCGAGTGAGCCACGGGCCGGCCCTAATTCTTCTTTTCTATCCATGAATTCAAGATATCTTTTCATTTATTTAGGTTTACCTTAACTTTTCAGCAGTGTTTTGTAGTTTCAGCATACAAATCTTCCCCAGCTTGGTTAGATTTATTCTTAAGTATTTAATTCTTGTAGATGCTATTGTAAATAGAACTGCTTTCTTAATTTGCTTTTTGGACTATTCATTGGTGGTGTATAGAAACACAACTGATTTTTCTATTTCGATCTTGTGCCCAGCAACTTTGGTGAATTAGTTTACTAGCTCTACTAGTTCTCTTTTGGATTCCTTGAGATTTTCTATATATAGGAGCGTGTCATCTGAGGATATAGTGTTACCTCTTCCTTTCCAACTTAGATGCCTTTTATTTCTTTTCCTTCTGTTATTGATTTCTACCTTCACCCTCTTGTGGTTGGGAAAGAAATGTTGTATATTATCTATCTTTTAAAATCTATTAAGACTTGTTTTGTGGCCTAACATTTGGTCCCTCTGAGAGAATGTTCCATGTGCGTTTGAAAATAGGTAGTCTGCTATTGTTGGATGGAGTGTTCTATACATGTCTGTTAATGTGGTTGGTTTATTGTGTTGTTCAAATCTTTATTTTCTCATTCTCTAATTGACCTATCCTTTACTAAAACTAGGGTGATAGTCTCCAACTATTATTGTAAAACTCTATTTCTCTCTTCAATTCCGTCAATTTTTGTTTTATGTATTCTGAGGTCTATAATTAGGTGTGTTTAACCCTCTTGCTGTATCAAACCCTTTATTAATATATAATGTCCTTCTTTTTCTCTTGTAACCAATTTCTTATAAACTGTATCCATTAAGCACTTACTCCTCATTCCCCCTTCCACAGCCCCTGGCAATCAACATTCTACTTCCTGTCTCTGGATTTGACTACTCTAGAAACCTGAGTAAGGCATGATACGAGTGATCATATAATACTTATCCTTTTGTGACTAGGTTATTTCACCTAGCAAAATATCTTCAAGGTTTATCTATGCCGTATCGTCAAAATTTTCTTCTTTTAAAGCTGAATATTTCACTGCATGTATATACCACATCTTATTTATTCGTTCATCTGTCAATGGCCACTCGAGTTGCTTTCACTTTTTGGCTAATGTGAATAATGCTATGAACATGGATATACAAATATCTTGAGTCACCGATGCCACTTTTGGGGGGGATATATACCCAGAAGAGGAATTCCTGGATCATGTGGTAATTCTGTGTTTAACTTTTTGAGGAATAACTATACCATTTTCCACAGAGGCTGCCATTTTACATCGCACCAGAAATGACAGGGTTCCAGTTTCTCTACATCCTTACCATCCTCTCCATTACTGTTATTTTCAGTTTTTTTATTATTTTTTTTAATAGCCCTCTTAATGAGTGTTAAGGGGTATGGATTTGTCTTTTAGAGAGTCTCTTTTTTGGGGCCGGCCCGTGGCTCACTCGGTAGAGTGCGGTGCTGATAACACCAAGGCCCCGGGTTCGGATCCCACATAGGGATGGCCGGTTCGCTCACTGGCTGAGCGTGGTGCTGACAACACCAAGTCAAGGGTTAAGATCCCCTTACCGGTCATCTTTTAAGAAAAAAAAAAAAATAGTCTCTTTTTTTTCGTGGCTGGCCGGAATTGAACCTGTGACCTTGGTGTTATAAGACTGTGCTCTAACCAATCGAGCTAACTGGCCAGACTGGTTTTTTCTTTTAAATCATAGAAAAAATTAAAAAGTGGTTACAATCAAAATTATTAATTAAAATTCAGTATAAAGTCTATCTCCCTCAGTCGTATGCTGGTAAGTTGGCACTCTGAGAAAAAAAAAGCCCTGATTTGTAGGGTTTGCCTATTTCCATGTTGTAGAGAAATTGCTCCCTGGCCAATTTCAAGCCACTACCATGAGTGCCCAATGAACAATTGTTCATTGTATCCTCAAGACCTAGAACATTGCTTTAATTGTCGAATGGAAAAATAATGCTCTAATGATTAACCATGTACTTACCTTTCCCAGAGATCTTTATTTCTCCATATAGCTTTGAGTTACTATCTAGTTTACTTTCATTTTAAACTTAAGGGACTCCCTTTAGCATTTCTTGCAGGGCAGATCTAGTGATAACTCTCTCGGCTTTTGTTTATCTGGGAATGTTTTGATTTCTTCCTTATTTTTGAAGGACAGTTTTGCCAGATACAGAATTCTCAGAGGATTTCTTTGTGTGTGGTGGGGGGGTGTCCCTCAGCATTTTGAATATATCAGCATGCTGCCATCTGCCCTCCATGTTTTCTGGAGAAATTCACCATGAAGGTGCTTTACTGCTGAAGATACTGCCTGATTGCAGTGGGGATCCAACCAAGTATTTATATAAAGTTCTTCTTGACATTTGGAGGTGTGGCAGGGGAAAGCATTTATACTCCTGGCCACTCCAAGCTGCTCTGAAGAACACAATCAGTGAAATCACATCCTTTACAGTTGCAAATACCTGCTAACAACTCCAGTATTTTCCTGAGGCCTTGGCATAAGAATGAATTGAAGGTCAGTTTCCAGATAGCATGTCCACTGGTGTTCTAGGCTTCAAGCCTGCCTGAGTTGTTCCTGCACTGATATATCAAACCGAACTTTTTTCTTCAAGCACATCTCACCAGCTCTTTAGATACCTTTCTCCATACTGTGCCCTTTGCCTGAAATATCTTACCTTACCATTCACAACCTGACCATATATATCCTTACTAGCCCAGCTAAAATCCCTCATTTTTCATAAGCCCCCTTCTGACCCTGTTCTCTTTCCCCCAATAGGATGTGACACTGCTCTGAGAACCCACTGGCAGTTGGTGTGTACTTCTTTTATTATTGTGCATTTGATATGTAAGTACTTATTTCATTTTCTTGATAAATTGAGCTCTTGGAGGACAATTTTTAAATCCACCTTTGTCTCCCCCATTGTTGTGGATTGAATGGTGTCCCCCAAAGTCCATGTATTAGAAACTTAACTCTCACTGTGACAGTGTTATGAGGATGGGAAATCCTATCATGATAATTGAAAGGTAGGGCCTTGAAAAGATAGATTGTGAGGACCATGCCAAAGTAAATAGATTTATCCAGTTGATGGCTTAATGGTCATGGGCATGGTTCTGTGGGCTTTAATAGAAGGGGTGAGGAGTTAGTCTCTCTCTGCTCTGGCATTCTTGCCATGTGATACCCTGAATTGCTGTAGTCACCTCACCAGATGTGTTCCCTGGACTTTGGACTTCCCAGTCTCAGAAACTATAAGCAATAAATATTATTTCTCTATAAATTATCTAGTTTCAGGTATTTATAAGCAACAGAAATGGACTAATACATCCATAGCACCTAAGTTAGTACCTTACATATGGTAAGCCTATAATATATGATTTATTGATATGGACTATGGAACTGTACACTACAACTTGTTTTCCTAGTCCCAATTTCTCCCATTTTAGGTTCTTCTAGCTCACTTAGCAGCAAATCTTGCGCAAACAAACTGGCTGTATTTGATGCTTGGCTCTGCAATGTAATATATGTGTGACCAAGGGAGAGTTCTTCTCATGCCTGAGCCCCAAAGTTCCCATCTGTAAAATAAGACTCAATGCTTGCAATAGTAATCAGAGATGGAATTAGAGCATTATTCCTCCACTCAATAAATAAAGCATTTACAAAAAAAAAAAAAACACAAAAAAACCCCGGCCCGTGGCTTACTTCGAACAGTGTGGTGTTGATAGCACTGAGGCCATGGGTTTGGATCCCTATATAAGGATGGCTGGTTGCCTCACTTGGGAGAGTGTGGTGCTGACAACACCAAGGGTTGGGATCCCCTTGCCGGTAATCTTTAAAAAAAAAAAGATCCCCTTACTGGTCATCTTTTAAAAATAAATGAATGAATGAATAAATAAATAAAAGCATTTACTATGTGCCAAGTAAAGTGCTAAGTCTTGAGGATATGATGAACAATTGTTCATTGGGCACTCTTATACTAGTGGCTTGAAATTGGGCAGAGGGCAATTTATCTACAACATGGAAATTGGCAAACCCTACAAATCAGGGCTTTTTTTTTTCTGAGGGCCAACTTACCAGCATACCACTGAAGGAGATAGATTTTATACTGAATAGACAACAACATGAGATCATTTCACATAAGGATAAATTCTTGAAAAAACTAAAATAGGGTAATGTGGCTACAGTGTAACTGAAGGGAGAGGCTACTATAGGATAGTCAGGGAAGGCCTCTCTCATATGGTGAAAGTTGAGCTGAGGCCTGAATGATGAAAAGAAGCCAGTCATGGAAAGAGATAAAGAACATTTCAGGTAGAAAGAACAAGTGCAAGAACTTGAGGAGGGCCCTAGGACAGACAGGATGGTACAGAGGATGGAGAAGAGCTCAAGTTCTGAAGTAAACAGACTGGTTAGAATCTTGGCTCTGCCATTTGCTAGTGGCACAATTCTGGGCAATTACTATCCTCTTGAATTCAACTTTTCCTCTGTAAGATGAGGGTATTACTGTTTCATACGATTGTGCGCATAAAGGCATTAACATAGCAGGCCTGAGGCTAAAAGTCCTGCTTGCAAGTGAGGCCCTTGACTGGGGTCTGGGAAATTCATTCTTGAAGTGTACCCAGTCAACACTTAACTGACAAGGGTAATTCATTATACCTAGACTGTACAAACGATATGATGTATGCTGAACACCTACTTTCCTTCTGGGAGTCTGGAATTTTGTTATGTGCTAGGCCAGTCCCCTGATAAAAATCTTGGGCTCTGACTCTCTAGCTTCCCTGGGCAGAAATATGGCACACATGTTGCTGCATTTTCATTGCTAGAAGACTGAGCTCTGTGTGATACCTCATGGGAAAAAGAAAGCATTAGGAGTGTACATGTGGATTCCTCCAGACACCACCTGTCTTTTCCCCTTATGATCCGGTTATGTATTCTTATGACAAAGCTATAATAAATCCTAGTCATGACTACAACTATATGCTGAGTTGCATGAGTTCTTCTAGGGAATCTTTGAATGCAGAGGTGGTCTTGGGTACTCCCTAATACATGATATGAGGATGTGTATGATATTTGATGGTCTTGTGGCAATGGGAATGATCAACATAGAGCCATACACAGGATACAAAATCGATGTCAATCTTTCCAGTTCCCACCCTATTCCTCCATCCTCTCCCACTATATGCCCTCATATCTCTCAGCCTTCTAGTGAATGCATAACCCAATACCTTCATAATGTTGGAGTGGGCAGGACTGAAGCCATGTTGGGACCTAAAACTGTATGGGCTATAGGCAAACTTTAAAAGGACACATTTTTTTCCTGGCAAGAATTTCTCTGAACTCTCTTTTCCCATGGTTATTTGATATTTTGAACCTTGGTTATAGGGCAAGACGAAATTATTTACATAAATGTAAAGTTGTTTTCTAGCCAGTTTGAAGCTGCAAACTTGCAGACCCGGGAAACCAAGAAAAACATCAATAAAGCTATGCTGATTCCATCCCTCTAGCGGGACCATGAGATAACAGCAAGGACAGGAGCAGAAACGAGACGGAGTCTTACTGAAACTTTGCACCCAAGATACTGCATGAAGCCCTCGCAGCTCACGTGCCCCTTCTTCCTGCTTTTAATTTCCCACATTCCATTCCTTCACTCCCCTCTTTAAAAACCCCTCAGTAAATCTGAGTCTTTGAGATGGCTTTAGTCTGACCATTCTCCTTCAGGTTTACCGGAGAGATGGGTTAGCCTAACATCTCTCCTCAGGTCACTGGTATTCCTGAATAAAAGCTGACTTCCACTTTCACCAACATTTGACTTGTGAGCCGTTTGTTTTTGAAAGGGGAAAGGCAGCCGGACCTGGGATCCTGGTAACAATAGCATCTCACTCTTTAAGTACGTCAAATGTAGCCTCCTGTTTTGACTTATCAGAATAAAGAGGTGAAATTAAATGTCCCAGGTTAAGTCATGAGTTGGTGACAGAGTTGAGAGAAGAACCCAGGTTTGTCTTTTATGTCCTAAACTGGCTTCACCGTCACCTGGTATATGTGACAATTAACCTTGAGCCAGGCTGTCAAGAACCCACCTGCCATGGAGGGTTTTCCTTCTCCTGGAAATAGAGAACGAACTTGGAAAGCAAGGGAGCCATAAATAAGCCCAGCCTTAAGTTAAATGATTATTATCTGATCTAAAGGCAGGGTAAAATAACTTCTCTCCCGCCTCTCCATTTCAGTGGTACCGCTCACTCCTGAAGTGAGACAGTGGGCAGCAGGTGGCTCGCACGGGAGCACAGTCCCTATCACCCAGGGTTGGAAAACAGAGCAAGCGAGTCTCAGCGGAGAGCCGGCGCATCCGGACTACAGAACCCACAGCGGAGAGCCCCAATATAGGAACCAGAGCAGGTAAACCATCTTCAGGTTGGAGCCCAGTTGCTCAAAATTCCAGAATATATAAGGAATGAGAACACATGAGTTCGCACGAAACCAGAGACCTTCTTGGACCCGATCTAGAGCAGAAGTCAATCCACCCCCCTGCCCACCATGGAACGTGCGAATGAGGTGAACAAGCAAGGAGCACCCCAAAACCACTGCAGGAGAGCCGAGATGATGCTCCCGCTAGGCTTATGCGATGAAAAGTCCCAGGGGTCTCGGCCGAAGTGGTGACTTCGCTCAGCGTGCACGTCGTAAACAGCGGCGGTGGGAGGGAAGGAGGCAGCCCCCTTCGCTCGTCCCACCCCGACCCCGGACCCACTCCCTTACTGACGGCTCCGGAGACTAACAGAAAGACACACAGCACCCGGGAACAAAGCGCGGTAGACCTACAGACCACAACGAACGGCCCTGCAGCAGAAGCCGCAGCGGAGGCTGCGGAGCCAGAAATGCGTCACCGGCTCCCGCCCCGGGCCCGCGCCCCCTCTAGCACGCCTGGAGGCCGCCTCTGCGTATCGTTGGTCCTTCGCCTCCCGCCCACCGTCGTAACCCCGCCCAACTCCTCCCGCGGAACTGGGACTTCAGCACAAGTCAGAGGCGTGCTGCGGGCTCTCGGTCCTCATTCTGGATCGCTTGTCCCCATCCCCTCCGGAGGGCTGAGAGGGCAGCCGTGTGGGCCGACTTCCCAGGGAAGGCCAGCTTCTGCCCCAGGAAGAGCCAGTATTCACTAGCCGTCCTCCGTGGCCGGACCGGTTGGAGTGAGAGGGCTTCAGTGCCGCATGTGTCAAAGCCTGAATCCGCACTGAGCCTGCCCGGCCTGCACCCTTGCTGGAGACTCGTCCCCTCCTCTGAGCGCTCCAACCACACTGGCCCCCAGAGTGGGTGTGTGCCCCGCACCTGGGAACGACCCTGCCGCATCCATCTTGCAGCACCTCCCTCTTCGGCGCTAGCACCCCACCACACACATTGGTCTTGTCCATTGATCTTGTCCAGGCCTCCGTTTAATCACGACCTGATCAATGTGGCCTTCCTGACTCCCACCTCCCTTGGCCCTCTGCTCTTCGCAGCGCTTAACAGAGTTGTAATTATGTACTTTGGGCAATGGTTTGCTATCTTTCTCCCTCCATTAGACCATAAATTCCAAGAGGGCAGGGGCTGTGTCTGTCTCATTCGAGGCTATATTCCCAGCTCTTAGCAAAGTTTCTGCCAGTAAGTGACCGATAAATATCTGTTGAATGGATAGATGGGGCTGCTCCAAGGAAGGATATAGCATGAATGGATGAGTGAGCATGAATGAATGAAGGTAAGAATAAATATAAAACGTACTTGCTGTGGATTGGATGTCCCCCCAAACTCATTGAAACTTAACCCCCACTGCAACAGTGTTAAGTGGATGGGAAATCTTATTATGGTAATTGAAAGGTGGGGCCCTGAAGAGGTGATTAGACTGTGAGGACCAGGCCCTAGTAAATGGATTAATAAATTGATGTTTTAATGGTGGTCATGGGTATGGTTGTGAGGGCTTTAAAAAGAGAGCCAGCGAGGAGGTTAGCTCCCTATCTGCTTCTGCCCTGCTTTTCTGTGAAGAGTCACTACTCACCAAGGTTCTCACTAGATGTGTTCCCTGGACTTTAAAACTGTAAGCAGTAATTATTATTTCTTTACAAATTATCCAGTTTCAGGTATTTCCGTTTTTGTTTTGTTTTGTTTTATTTTTATAAAAGATGACCAGTAAGGGGATCTTAACCTTTGACTTGGTGTTGTCAGGACCATGCTCTCTAAAGTGAGTGAACTGGCCATCTGTTTTAGTCTGTTTTGTGTGTAGCTATAACAGAAATACCTGAGACTGGGTAATTTATAAGGAAAAGAGGTTTATTAGGCTTACGATTCTGGGACAGCTGCATCTGGCATGGGCCTCAGACTGCTTCTACTCATGGCGGAAAGTGGCAGGCAGTTGGCGGGTACAAGCAGATCACATGGCAAGAGGAAGCAAGAGAGAGAGAGAGAGAGAGAGAAGGTTCCAGGGTCTTTTTAAGCAACAAGCTCTTGCAGGAACTAATAGAGCAAGAATTCACTCATTAATCCCCCGTCCCCTAGGGAGAGCATTAATCCATTCATGAGGTGTCCGCCCGCATGACTCAATCAGTTTCCAACACTGCCACATTGGAGATCAAATTTCCACATGAGTTTTGGAGGGAACAACACACCCAAACTCCATCACCATCCCTATATGGGATCCAAACCCATGGCCTTGATATTATCAGCACCACACTCTCCGGAGTGAGACATGGGCCGGCCCCGAGGTATTTCTGTTATAAACAATAGAAACAGACTAATACAGTGCTCCATCCATTAAAAATAACAGGAAATAGTTCAGTTCATTGGATTGGCCCACAGACATTTGTGACTGTGAATTCTAAGCCTAAGTAGAGCTGATGCTGCTGAGTACTGGCTGTGGTTGCCTTTAGCAATCAGAGAAGGCTTCCCAGAGGCAAAGTGTGGACAGTTCCAGCTCCCGGCCAAGGGGAACCACACTCGGCAAAGAAAACTCACTCAGGAGGGCATATGGACACCCTTCGGTTGTCTGAGGAGCCAAAGTCTCTGTTTACAGATTAGAAAGTTAAAGAGTAATTTGGGAGTTATCAGGACCGATTGAATTGAGTCTGACCTCACCTATTTCAACAATGAGCTAGGCTGCTTGTTTTCTAAAGCCTTGGGGTCAATGGTACAGCTTTCTCCTTGAGCCTGCTGGTAGGGACCTGGCCTGACACCTCACAGAAAGCCCCTAACCAATCATCAGTTTACCTTAGTGCCCCAGACCAGGGAAGCTGTCAGAAAAAGTCCCCACTGTACTCTGAGCCTAGATCCTCATTGTAAAATGAAGTGACTGGCTGAGGTCTCTGACATTTCATAATTCTAGGATTCTACTTTCTTTTCTTGTTAGAGAAGTGTACAGGAAAGGTAATTGGACCAATGGGAGGGCTCAGGGGAGAGGCTCAGAGACTGAGGGCTGAGCCTCTGCTTAAGGGGTCTTCAGTCTAGGAGGCTCTGTGAGCTTCTTCAGATAGACTCATGCACACTATACTCCCAGATAAAATCAGCATCCCCTCCATCAGCTCAGCCTTCCCAGGGCCTAAAGCCTCAGCATTGGTGCCTATTTCCTTTGGGTTAGGGTATCAAAACCTCCTGTGGAAAGACATACATTCATTCTTCACTTACCTCTGACTGTGTATAATCTGTGTACACAGAGCTAGGAGCAGACATGACTCCAACTAGGCCTTGCCCCCTCAGCAAGCATCTCTGAGACCAGCACGGAAGACAGACTTGGAAAAGGATGAGAAGATAACACAGAGCTGCCAGGGGGCCCAGGGGAGGGAACAAAGATATGAGAAAAGGCTTTAGGATACAAACTGACATATATCAAACACTAACCTGAGCACGGCACTGTTTGAAGTGCTTTTCATGTGTTATCTTTTTTTGTCTCACAGCAGCACCTATGAGACACTATTATTATCCCCATTTCACAGATGAAGGAATGGAGGCGCAGTGAAGTTGAGTAACTTGACCAGTGGGGCCTATTAGGAATGGAAGCTTTAGTTGAGTCTTTTAAAGAGAAAGGAGTGGATATAAAATTTTGGAAATGCTTGGTGCATTTCTACTGAATGAACTGGCAAATAAATGAGTACATGAGTAAATAAAGGTGTGAACGGTCAGTCGTGGGGATTGGAGTGAGCTAATGGCAGGCTGCTATGGTTGATTTGTGTCCCCCAAATGTTAATCCCACTGTAACAGCATTGAGGATGGGAAATCCTACTGTGGTAATTAAAATAGATGATTAGATTGTGAGGACCATGCCCTAGTGAAAGGATTGATCCTTTCATGGAGTAATAAACTGACAGTTTACTGGATGGTTATGGGCATGGCTCTGATGGCTTTATAAACACAATGACTGAGCAGGTTAGTTTTCTCTTTCTCAAGCCATTTGCCATGTGACAACCTGCATTTCTTTCTTTCTTTTTTTTTTTTAAAGATGACTGGTAAGGGGATCTTAACCCTTGACTTGGTGTTGTCAGCACCACGCTCTCCCAAGTGAGCTAACCAGCCATCCCTACGTAGGGATCCGAACCCGTGGCCTTGGTGTTATCAGCACCGCACTCTCCCAAGTGAGCCACAGGCCGGCCCTCAAACTGCATTTCTGTGAAGAGTTGCCACACACCAACAAAGCCTTCACCAGATATATTCCCTGGATTTTCGAGCTACCAGACTCTGAAACTGTAAAGAATAAATTTCACTTCTTTATAAATCACCCAGTTTCAGGTATTCTTTTATAAGCAACAGAAAACAGACTAATACATAGGCTTAGATAGAAGGTTCCAGAGCTGAGTCTGAAAGGGTCAAAGCAAAGCATGACACTAGTAAGCAGGCTGTGACAATAACTGGAGGCTCCCTGTGTGCCTCCTCTTTTCACCGCCTCCTCTTCCCACGTGACCAGGCTCTGTCAGGCTTTAAGTCCAGAGGAACATTTTGCCCCCAGACACTGTCTTACTAGGGTTATTTGCTATAACTTGTGGCCACAGGGCAAGGTACAGGTGGACAGATCTTTCCATCTGTGACTTATCAAAGCCTTCCAAAGCTCTCCTGTCACCCAGAAAACGCTGTGTCTGTCCGGAGCTTAAGCTGCAGGAGCATACCCATGGCGCTCTGGGTTCCAGTGCTGGGAGCCCTGCTGATGTTCATTGTGGCATACCTGTGCCTGCCGGGGCTGTTCCGACAACGCAGGCCCCAGGAGCCCCCTCTGGATAAGGGTGCTGTGCCCTGGCTGGGCCATGCCATGGCTTTCCGGAAGAATATGTTTGAATTCCTGAAGCGCATGCAGGCCAAGCACGGGGATGTGTTCACATTGCAACTAGGAGGCCGGTACTTCACCTTTGTCATGGACCCCCTCTCCTTTGGCCCCATCCTCAGGGATGCACAGAGAAAACTAGACTTTGTGCAGTATGCACGAGAACTGGTGCTGAAGGTATTCGGATACCAAGCATTGCCTGAGGACAACCGGATGATACACTCAGCCAGTGCCAAGCATCTGATGGGGGATGGCTTACAGGAGCTCAATAAGTCCATGCTGCACAGTCTGTCCTTGGTAATGCTGGGGCCCAATGGCCGGAGTCCGGATACCAGTTGCTGGCATGAGGACGGCCTCTTTCACTTCTGCTACAACACCTTGTTTAAGGCTGGCTACCTGAGCTTGTTCGGCTACACCAAGGACAAGGAGCAGGACCTGCTACAGGCAGAGGATTTATTTGCGCGGTTCCGCAAGTTTGATCTTCTTTTCCCCAGGTTCGTCTACTCCCTGCTGGGGCCCCAGGAGTGGCTAGAAGTGGGCCGACTCCAGAGTTTCTTTCACAAGAGACTCTCTGTGAGCCACAGCCTGGAGAAAGATGGCATAAGCAAGTGGATAAGCTACATGCTTCAGTTTCTGAGGGAACAGGGAGTAGACGCAGCTATGCAGAGCAAGTTCAACTTCATGATGCTATGGGCCTCCCAGGGAAACATCGGACCTACTAGTTTCTGGGCCCTCTTATTCCTCCTGAAGCACCCAGAAGCCATGCAGGCTGTGAGGGAGGAGGCCACCCACGTCCTGGGTGAGGCCAGGCTGGAGGCCAAGCAGTCCTTCGTCTTTGAATTCAGCGCCCTGCAGCACACCCCAGTGCTGGACAGCGTGCTAGAGGAGACACTGCGGCTGGCGAGTGCACCTACCCTCCTCAGGGTGGTGCACGATGACAACTCTATCCTGAAGATGGCCAGTGGCAGGGAGTACCTCCTCCGCCGTGGAGACATCGTGGCCCTCTTCCCCTACCTCTCCGTGCAAATGGACCCTGACATCCACCCCGAGCCCACTGTCTTCAAGTACAATCGCTTCCTCAACCCCAATGGCAGCCGAAAAGTGGACTTCTACAAGGCGGGCACGAAGATCCACCACTACACCATGCCTTGGGGCTGGGGTGTGTCCATCTGCCCTGGGAGATTTCTGGCCCTCAGTGAAATGAAACTGTTTGTCCTGCTCATGGTCACACACTTCGACCTAGAGCTGGTGGACCCCAATACACCTGTGCCTGCTGTGGACCCAAAGCGCTGGGGCTTTGGTACCACACAGCCCAGCCACGACGTGCGCTTCCGCTACCGCCTGCAGCCTATGAAGTGAGCTTGGCCAAACCAGCCGCAAGCCTGGCCACCGGATTGGGTCTCCCACCTCTTCTCAGCCCTCTGCAGTTCCAGACCCCCACTGGTCAGCCCTCTCTCTGATTCTGTGGCACCCCTACCTCTGTCCTAGTCGTCCCCTTCGCTCTCTGGCCTCCTTGTCATATCACAAGCATATTCTCTCTCTCTCTCTCTCTCTCTCTCTCTCTCTCTCTCTCTGTGTGTGTGTGTGTGTATGTGCGACTGCCCAGTTCTCAGACAGAACCCTGGACTTTGGTGTTCTCAGCTCCCCACTCTAACCAACTGAGCAAACCAGACAGCCCACTTATCACTCTCTGTTTAAAACATCATCTCTCATGGCCCAGGAAGGTGCAGAACCTTCCTCTCATGGCAAGTCCAGTAGAAGGGGAAATATCCATGGGCAACTCAGTTTGGGAGAAGATACCTGCCTTGAGAAGTCCTACAGTGCAGAAACCATTTCCTGTGAGTATCATGTTGGGAACATTGGCCTCCCCTCTCCCATCCCACTTTATGTTTTTCCACAATAATTATTCCACATCCTATGGAACTCAAGTTCTAGAACAGTGTCTTCCAATAGAAATCTGAGGCAGGCCACATGTGTAATTTTTAATTTCCTCATAGACACATTTTTTATAAAAAGTAAAAAGAAACATAAGACTCAATTTTATAGTATATTTTCGACTGCCCAGTTCTCAGACAGAACCCTGGACTTTGGTGTTCTCAGCTCCCCACTCTAACCAACTGAGCAAACCAGACAGCCCACTTATCACTCTCTGTTTAAAACATCATCTCTCATGGCCCAGGAAGGTGCAGAACCTTCCTCTCATGGCAAGTCCAGTAGAAGGGGAAATATCCATGGGCAACTCAGTTTGGGAGAAGATACCTGCCTTGAGAAGTCCTACAGTGCAGAAACCATTTCCTGTGAGTATCATGTTGGGAACATTGGCCTCCCCTCTCCCATCCCACTTTATGTTTTTCCACAATAATTATTCCACATCCTATGGAACTCAAGTTCTAGAACAGTGTCTTCCAATAGAAATCTGAGGCAGGCCACATGTGTAATTTTTAATTTCCTCATAGACACATTTTTTATAAAAAGTAAAAAGAAACATAAGACTCAATTTTATAGTATATTTTACCTAACCAGATAATACTACATATTAACATTTCGACATGTAATCAACATAAAAAATATCGATGTAATATTCTTACATTCCTTCTCTTGTCCTGTCCTCAAAATCTGCTATGTACTTTACCCTCGCAGCCCTTCTTAATTCAGACTAGCCACATGCCAAGTGCTCAGTAGCCACCTGTGGCTCGTGGCTACCGTATTGGATAACACAGGTCTAGAGAAACGCTGCCCTTAATGTAGGCGTTATTCAAGGTCCTTGCCTTCTGCACCTCCACCTCAGGGTGGCTTCAGCCCTTTCTTGGTTTCCACAACCATTGCTGAGCTCAGAGCTTTCTCCTGACCCCAGACCCCCAATCTCCCCATAGGACCCTCACAGCACCTCTGACTCAGCTTGTCCCCCACAGAACTCAGCATCTGTCCCCCCACCTCTGCCCCAAACCCTCCCTCCTCTTGGTTTCTCTGATTATCTCTGCCCAGGACACTGCCACCAACTCCATCCCCCAAAGTAGATACCAGAGACACCCTCACCTCCTCCCTCCTCCTCACCCACATGCAATCAAGCCCAGTCCTGTCAGCTCAAGCCCTGTGATGGCTCTGAAATGTGTCCCCTCTTCCCCATTCCTGCTGCCATTCTTATACCTGTGACTTCTGCATTCCTCTCCACACCAAATCTGTTCTTCCGCCGCCCCGGCCCCCTGTTCACACTGCTACCAGAGACCTTTCTCCTAAAATGCCTGATTGTCATGCTTTTACTTTCAGGTTTCCCATGGCCTCCACAAACCTGACATTTAAGTTTTCCCACAGTTGGTCCTGAAATTTCTCAATCCAGTGCAATTCAACTTTGCCAACTTTCTCCAGGGGGGCCACCCCTAAAGCAGAGGCATTGCTTTCCCTGCCAACCCACTGCTAGCTATTCTAGGAAGCTTTCTTGGATTTCGTCCACCCCATCCTCTGGCCAGAAATGGTTTCCATCCCCTTGGACTCCCCCGGCACTGTTAGTATCACAGCACATGTGTTATATGCAATTGCTTTCTATGTCTTGATTTTCTCCCCCTGCTTTTTGACCCAGGATAAAGCCCATGAGGGCATAGCATCTCATTCATTCATGTATGACCCCCAATTCCCTAAATGTGGATTAAATGATAGAAACCTGACTTCCAGTCTCGGCTAGTTTACTTTGTGTCCTCAAATTGTTCCCTACTCCTCTCTATTAGTCCATTTTTGTTGCTTATAACAAAATACATGGAACTGGGTATTTTATAAAGAAAAACAAAATTTATTGCTTACAGTTTCTGAGGCTGGGAAGTCCAAAGTCCATCCAGTGGTGGCAACAGTGACCCAGGGGTTTCACATTGCAAGATAGTGGAAGCAGAGAGAGCAGCGGAGAGAGACTCTCCTCTTCTTTTAAAGCCCTCAGAACCATGCCCATGACCACCATTTTTAGTCCATTCACTTCTTCAAGGCCACTCCTTTCAATTACCATAATAGGATTTCCCACCCTCTTAACAGTCTCAGTGGGGGCTAAGTTTCCAATACATAAAACCTGGGGAACACAATTCAAGGTTCAATGAGTTTTAGGAGGGACATAATTCAACCCACTACACCCTCCCTGGTCTCAGCCCTGTGACATATGAAATGGAGACAATCCGCACTGCCAGGCATTCTTACCAAGACTGGGAGGGTGTTGCTATCAGAGTTGCAGCTAGCTGATGGCAGGACCCTATCTAGGGCTGGGATGGGAGGGGGAATGATTGTGGGAGCTGGATGGAGGGTCCAGGTAGCATGGACCCCCAAGGAAGGACCAGCCAGTGGAGCGTCTCTCTGCTGCTCCTACCCTGCATCTCTGCCTTGCCCCTTTCTTTTCCTGAGACTCCCTGTTCCTCACTGAGTTTTGCCAGGATAGTAGGCTATTAGGGTGGGCAAGGGCCTGAGTCAGGGACAGGAGCCTGTCCCTAACTAGCTGTGTGACCCTGGGCTGTGGCCTGCCTTTCTCTCGGTTTAACTGCCACTAATGCTGATGTCTGCCTGGAGCCTGATAGAGTTCTGCCTGGCAAGCAGAAGCTAGGATATCCCTTCCCTGGGATACCTTGGCCCATGCCATCTGTGTATCATGGGTGCAAAGCCAGGGCCTCTGGGTACCTAGATCCTGTTGGTACAGCTCAGGCTGTATCTCACCAGCCAGCCTGGCAAGTGAGCAGGACAGAAGTCCCTTGTGGCAAGATTTCAGGAGCTCTAAAATAGAACCGCATCCTCCATGTCCTCAAACAAATCACCACCTTCAGATGCAATGCTTCATTTCCCAGGGGACTGGGGAAGAACAGAGTCCTTCCTGGCAGTGGGGAATCAGGGACCTCGGGCAGAGAGAACTAAAGGTGCCAGAGCTGAAAGAGATGGGGGTGGGATAGACACAAAGTGAAAAAGCCCCAAGGGCAACTCAGGTAACATCAAGGAACACCTGGTCTCATGACATTTGTACTATGACTAGACCATCTGAAGCTCAGGGGAAGAGAAGAAAGAAGGGGCAGAATACTGACCACCCACTCAATTCTCTATCCATTCTCCAATCATTCATTTAAAAAAAAAAAAAAAAAACTTAGTGAGCATCTGCTACACTCAGAGCATGGATTGAAGCATGGGGGATGCAGATTTTATGCATAGCAAAGTCCCTGCTGTCATGGAGCTTACATTCACCCAGCCATCTGTTCTTCCACCCTCCATTCCATCTACCTAGCAGTGTCCTTCTGAGTTTCTTTTCCTGTGTGCCAGAGGCTGTGTTTGGTTGTGCAGGACAGGGGTGGAAAATGTGGGCACATTGTGCCAGGTGGTTCTGTGAGGTGGGAGGAAGCAGTGAGTGCTTTAGAAGCTTGAGAAAGATGTTACTGTGGGCTGGGGACTCCCTGAAGAAAGGTTTCTCAGTGGACATTTTAGGTGGTGAGCAGAGAGAATGGCAACCACTGGAGACATGAAGAGAAAAGCACCCAGGAAGGGTGTACCGGTCAGGAATCTTTAGGTTGCAAGTAACAAAACAACATTATCCTGTTAAGGGACACCCCAACCCCTACTGACCTTAACATATGCATTCTGCTTCTGTACAAATTGCTTGCTAAAATAAATGGGGGAATAAACGGAGTAGCATGGCCAATGCCATTTTAGGCGGCTCTGCCATTTTAGCCTGGAAAGTCCCTATGGGGAATCCAGGGTGGGGAGGGGCTACAGGGATACCCACAAAATTAGCTTATGTATCACTGGCTTGCTTGCATTGGCTAGATTGTGTCAGGGGCGAAAAATTCCCGCCTAGCTAAAAATAAAAGCTGCAAGAGGTTTCAACTCGGGGCTGCGCACTTCGATTGGCCTGCATAGCCCTGGCTGCCAGAAATAAACTCTTTTCCTTTTCCCATCAACCGGTTCTCATGGGCAAATTTCTTTTACCCGTCGGACGTTGGCCATAACAACCCCACACCAGAAAGGAATTTATCAGTTCATGGGACTGTCAAGTCCAGGACTGAGATGAGTTTCAGCCATGCCTTGACTCTGAGGCTCAAACACTGCTCCCAGGATCTGATCACTTGCTTGTGCGACCCCCTTAAGTCCTGAAGCTCAAGTGATAAAGGAGCAGCTCCAGACCTCATATTCTCTCAGCTTCAGGTTCATGTCTCAGTTCTGGCATGTTCTAGTCACATTGCATTTCACTGGCTCTGCTTGGGTCATGTGCTCATCCCTAAATGAATCACCGTGGCCAGGGAAATGTAAAGTTGTCACTAGTCCAAGTCCCAGGCTCTACTCAACTCCCACCCAAAGCACAAGGCAGAGTGAGCAAGGCCTGGTTTCCCAGAGTAAGTGGGATTCTGTTAAAAGACAAGGGAGAGGGGATACCTGGCTGGAAATGATTCTTGTTTCACATAAGGGAGCTGGCAAGAGCAAAGGCACAGGGGCGGAAATGTGCAGGAAAGAGCAAGTGGTGCCTGCTGTCCAGTAAATGAAAAGGGAGTGGAGGAGTAGAAGGGTGAGAAGATGTACGGGAGTCTACTTGCAAAAACCCTAGCCTTGAGGGCCGGCCTGTGGCTCACTCGGTAGAGTGCAGTGCTGACAACACCAAGGCCGCGGATTCAGATCCTATATAGGGATGGCCGGTTTGCTCACTGGCTGAGTGTGGTGCTGACAACACCAAGCCAAGGGTTGAGATCCCCTTACCAGTCATCCTTAAAAAAAAAAAAAACGTAGCCTTGAAGGCAGACAGATCTTGGGCTTGATTGCACAGGCCCAAGGGAGAATTGAAGGGTCCTGAGATGAGGCCAGCCCGGGGTGTTTACCATCTCTTCTCCTGCAGACTGCACATGCTCTTGGGCTGTTCCCTGGGTGGAGCACCTTCTGTCCGTCCTGATTGCCATACCTTGGAACCACCATCAAGGCTATGGTCTTTTTAACAATATTTCCTCAGTTGAGCTACAGGGAAGGGGCAGCTTGGTGGGAGGAGGGCCTCAAGCTCTCCTTCCCTAGCAGTGCCACAGAAAACACTCGCTCCTCCACCCACATATTTCACAGGCACTTTCTGAAAACTTTTCATACACCAGGCCCTATATTAGGGGCTTGGATACAGCAGTGAGCTACACTAAGACCTCACCCTATGAAGCTCACCTGGGAGAATGGAGGTGGAGGCTGCAGCCAAGAAACATAACAAACAGGAGAAACATAAAAAGATGTTAGAAAGTGATAAGTGATATTGAAAAAAGTAAAAGTAGAGCAGAGGAAGGAAGAGTAGAAGCATCAGAGATGGGCAAGTTCTGCATTAAATAGGGTGGACATGTTACCACACCGGGTTCTTGGGTCTCAAAGTCGAAGAAATTAACAATGCACCCAGCAGTAAAGCAAGCAACACTGTATTTAAAGAGAAGAGAGCTTATGTTAGGGAAATAGCTACAGGGAAGCTAGCTCTCTGAGGGGTAGAGCTGAGAGGTATGCTGTGACATTATGTCCCCAGTCCTCACTATGGCCATCTGTCTGGACTCCAGAATTCTGAGGCTTAAAACCAAAGACAAGCTAACAATAAGACATGTGCAAGTCTTTGGGAAAAGCCCAGCAGCCAGTTCTCTCACAGCTTTTAGTTCATAAACAAATTAAGCAAGTATCAAACATACCACAATAGCAATAATTTTATGACTTTAAAACATCAGAGACAGTATAAATTTGTTTTGACCAATAGACACATCTAGGCAAAAGGTTTCAATCAAATTCTAAAAACACATCTCTTTTAATCAACAATTTTAAAAACTAGCTTTATTTGTCCAAAATTAAAGTCATGTGAACTTAAAAAGTGTTTAGGCTTGTTTATAAATGTGCATTATTTATAAGCCAATTTTGTACCATGAAGGCAATGTACAAACACATATCTAGACATAAACATGTAGACACAACATACAGCTTACACATATATATGTGTGAACATAAAAAAACATAGAAACACGGGCCGGCCTGTGGCTCACTCGGGAGAGTGCGGTGCTGATAGCACCAGGGCCACGGGTTCGGATCCCATATAGGGATGGCCGGTTAGCTCACTGGGTGAGCGTGGTGCTGACAACACCAAGTCAAGGGTTAAGATCCCCTTACCGGTCATCTTTAAAAAAAAAAACATAGAAACAAATAAAGAAAATATAAAACTCACTCAATAGGATAGTTGGATTCAAATTTTGTCTCTGTAAATGAAGCAATTTAAAGCTTATCTTTCCGGGCCGGCCCTGTGGCTCACTCGGGAGAGTG
>NW_007726647.1:410504-415046 GCF_000696425.1 Galeopterus variegatus | reverse complement strand
AAAAAAAATAATAATAATAATAAAATAAAGCTTATCTTTCCAAAGAGGCCAAGCCCTCACCACATTTTATAGAAAGCAAAGCAGCTTATTTACATTGTAAAGCACAGAAAAAGAATGTGGGCTTGCTCGTGGCTCACTTGGGAGAGCGTGGTGCTGACAACACCAAGTCAAGGGTTAAGATCCCTTTTCTGGTCATCTTTTAAAAAAAAGAAAAGAGGGCCGGCCTGTGGCTCACTCGGTAGAGTGCGGTGCTGATAGCACCTAGGCCACGGGTTCGGATCCTATATAGGGATGGCCGGTTGGCTCACTGGCTGAGCGTGGTGCTGACAGCACCAAGCCAAGGGTTGAGATCCCCTTACCGGTCATCTTTTAAAAAAAAGAAAAGAAAAGAAAAGAAAATGAAAAAGAATGCAAGCCTTTTCAAGGAATTTGTTTGTGTCAGAGGAGACACAAAGAAAGACTTTTTAAAAATGGATGCCAAGGCCAAACAAAATCATAGAACTCCACCATAGGATTTTATAAGGAAATACATAGGTAAGTCTAGAAGAAAATTTAGAAGTCTGTTTAAATTAACTACGTGAATGCCAGAAAGCCATACTTTGGAGACCATCTAGTCAGACAGGTCACTTTTAATTTAGTTTCTGTCTCTTACCTGGGTTAATGAGCTAAGGGCAGAATCAATTAACAAATACAGTCCAACCCATTCAACTCTTGGGGCTACCAGAGGAAGGCAGCAGATGCAAAAATAGGTCAGTTGGCATTCCATGGCTGTGTTTCTCATGAGGCCTTGTTGGAGTGAGCAGGACTGAAGTCAAGCGGAGACCTAAAACCACATGGGCTAGGGAGGGGAGTGTGAGAAATGCCCTCACCCATCCAATGCCAAAGGATGGACCCGGAGACACAAGGTATGGCAAAGCAAGACTTTAGTGGCAATCTTGCAAGATCAGATGTCTGATGGGCAGGCACACCTGAAATGATTACATTGAGCAATTTATTCCCTAGTGCACAAGTCCCTCCCCAAGTTCCTCATTGTCTGAGTACTATGGGGTGCACAATCTTCCCAAATGCCGCTGAAGTTTCATTATTTCCTTATAAGGTATTTATTGTTCACTTCCTGCTGATGGAAAGGGATGGACTCAACACAAGCCCACAAAAAAGGCCCACCAAAAAGTCCTGAGCAGGGAGAAGAACCAGGAAATGAAAAGAACAAAGGGCTGGTGACCAGACCATCTTGAGAAGTTATTTCTCAAAGGTGACGTGCTGTTTCAGTGACTTTCCAGGAATGTGCATTCTCTGGGGTTGTCATATGTATAAGCTGGTTAAGCAGCTTTTTTAAGGATATTCTTGAAAATGAATCACTTCAGCTATTTTCTTACAAGGAGGGGTAGATTTTTAAAATGAAGTTTTTTTTTTCCTCTGCACTCTTTCTTCCCACTCCCTGACATTCTTATCTTGCTTGTTAAACAGGAGAACAAGGCTTAGAAGTTAATCAGAACTTTGCAAAGCTAATAGTTCTTTTTTTGAGACTTGCAGAGTTTTGAGAAGTGATCAAGGCCAAATGACTGGAAGCCGACCTTGGGCACCAACCAGGTCAAACAGAGCTCTGCGAAGTGAAACTACACAAAAGACTTTGCAGAAGAGTTAATTCTATTCCAGAGCAAATCAAAATCTTAAAGGGTCCTAAGATAGTGAAGATGAGAACAAAAACCAGATGAGGCTTTGGCGAGACCTTGTACCTAACTCATAGACACAGACCCCTCATAGCTTATGTCTTCTCTCCTGCTTTTCATTTCCCACGTTCCATTCTCTGAACCTTTTCTTTAAAAATCCCTCAGTAAACCTGAGTCTTTGAGATGACTTTAGCCTGGCCATTCTCCTTCAGGTTTACTGGAGAGATGGGTTAGCCTAACATCTCTCCTCAGGTCACTTGTATTCCTGAATAAAAGCTGACTTCCATTTTCCCCAATGTTTGACTTTTGAGTGGTTTGCTTTTTTCTGGGGTCAGGCAGCTGGACCTGTGAGTTTGGCATCAATTTGGGGGAGTCTCAGCCAGGAGCTGAGTGGCCCTTGTAACAGCCTCAGAGCCTTTGGCAAAAACACCAACAAGAGAAGCATATAGAGGGAATGCACAGTTAATAGTGAAAGAAAGTGAGCCGAGATGCCGGGTATCGTTCAAGCTTTATTAAAGGAAAAGAATCCACTGGGCTGTGCCAAAAGTGGGGAACAGCCCAGGGCTGCCCTCAAAATGGAAGTCAGCATCAGGTATGGGGGTGGCAGATCTTATATAGAGCACCAAGGGCTGGCTGATACCATCAAGGAGGAGCATCATGCTAATGTAGAAACTATGCAACTGGGGTGGGGGATTGTGCCCTTGCAGAAGCAAAAGGGTTTCTGTTTAAGTCACGAGGCTTCTTGTAAAGGGAAGAGGGGAGGGGTTTGGTGCTGGAGTGGAAGACAAGACCGGCGGCTATTTTGTGCTTATTGTGTGCACAATGGCACTGGTCATGACCAAAATCCATCACAAAGAGGTTCAAGAAAGGGGGTTCTGTCGACAAAATAGTTCCTTTGGGGAGAAGCAAAAATCCACTGAGAGAAACGGAGGCCTAAAAGAAAATATAGGAGGTTATGGAGGAGGGGAGGCGGGAGCCTGAGGTGGTTCCAGGTTGTGGGGTGGGGGTTGGCAAGTGAGATCAGTTAATATGTCTCTTTGGTTTACAGGCCTAGCCCTATCCTGTCTCAGACAGAGGATGGCTGATTGAGAAGGTGAGATTTGAACAAAGACGTGAGGAGTGAGGGTGTGAGCCAAGCAGACACCTGGGGGAGGAGCCATCCCAGAAGAGGACACAGCTGGAATTTCCCTAGGGGAATGTGCCTGGAATGTTTGAGAAACTGTTTAAGGCCAGTGTGTCTGGAGCAGTGAGCATGGTGGGGAGAAGGGCAGTGAGGGTAGACACAGTAGGGGGAAGATCATACAGGCCTTGAAGCATCACTGTAAGGACTTGGGCTTGGTAAATAAAAATTGTAGGAGGCCATTGTTTCAGATTAACCTCCTGCACTAGTCCCCCAACAGACCAGACCAAACCAAAATGGAGTCACTCATTAAAATTTCACATCAACAAACAAAACCTAAGTTATCTGACTTTCAGAGAAATTGGGAGGGACAGATAACAGCCAAATTCCCAAACAGGCTGCTTTCAGTCTGCATGATAATGATGTTTTAATCCTTACAAAAAGTAACTCGAAGTAACCTGATATTAACTACCCTGTTCCTGCCTTCCAAGGATAATAACTTTGAAATGACCAATCCTCTTTTTTTTCTGTTTCTGCTTTCTTCAGCCCTTTTCTGTCTATAAAACCAAACTCATCTGCTCAGTTCATTAGAACACTCATTCTATTTTATGGAAGGAAGTGTTGCCCAATTCTAGAATCACAAATAAAGCCAATCAAGATCTTTAAACTAAATTTGTTGTTTGTCTTTTAACAGCTGCTACACTGTGGGGGGTGTTGTGATCGCTCTGGCTGCTGGGTGCAGATTAGACCATAGGAGAGAGAGATGTAGGAAGCACAGAGGCCACTTGGGAAACTATTGCAGCACTTCAGGCAGCAGAGTGTGGTGTCCTGGCAGCAAGTAAGGAAAGTGGAGAAAGAAGGTAAGAGTGAGGGCCAGCCCGTGGCTCACTCGGGAGGGTGCGGTGCTGATAACACCAAGGCCACGGGTTCGGATCCCATATAGGGATGGCCGGTTTGCTCACTGGCTGAGCGTGGTGCTGACAACACCAAGCCAAGGGTTGAGATCCCCTTACCGGTCATCTTTTTAAAAAAAAAAAAAAAAAAGAAATGCAACATCCTTGGGCCCCACTGCAACCTATTTAACCAGAAACTCTGAGGTAAAGCCCAGCAATCTGTGTTTTAACAAGTCTTACAAGAGAATCACTGCTTTAAAAGTTCTTTTCTAGCCCAAGAACTGAGATTTTTGTAATTGAAACCATAACTCTTACCAACCCTGGCAAGAAAAGTCATGAGGAAAAACTAGAAGAGAAAATGGCCCCAAAGAGCCCAAGAAGTATTTCCTGAACTAGTGATTAGACCACCTGACATTTCTGGTATGATGTCCACTGCATAATATGCCATATACTTCATTCAAGTAGGCTCAGTAAACTAAACATTTCCTAAATAAATTTCAAATTCACAAGGAACTAAATCTGCCCCTACCTGCAACACTTTCTTTTTGCACAGAAATCAAATTTCAGATTTATTCTGGTGCTACTTGGGGGTTCAGCCTTACTCTTAACTATGAGAGTACTTCAAAAAGTTTGTGGCGGGCCGGCCCATGGCTCACTCGGGAGAGTGCGGTGCTGATAACACCAAGGCCCCGGGTTCGGATCCCATATAGGGATGGCCGGTTTGCTCACTGGCTGAGCGTGGTGCTGACAACACCAAGCCAAGGGTTGAGATCCCGTTACCGGTCATCTTATTAAAAAAAAAAAAAAAATTTGTGGAAAAATACAATGAAAAGATAATATGAATTTTTTTTTTAATAAG
>NW_007726647.1:407709-410494 GCF_000696425.1 Galeopterus variegatus | reverse complement strand
AAAAATAAAAAAATAAGAAGGTAAGAGTGAGCAAATACTGCTGAGAACTGAGAACCGACCACCAGGTTTAGCAACGTGGTCACTGAGACTCTGGGCGAGAACACATTGAGTGGAAGTCCAACTGGATCCCATCCACTCCCCCCAGACTGTGGTGCTTAACTATTCCCCCTTCCCCATTGTTAGCCTGCCTCGCTCCAAGGTCATTCATGCTGGTCATTTCTTCCTGGCCAGTAAGCCTGCTGCTCTCAGAACAGTTGGACGGCGAAGCCTGGGAAGTGCCAGGTGCCAGGTGCCATCTGAGCACTGTGGCCAGTAAAGCCTTCAGGTATTGGCGGAAACGGCAACTGGAGAAGGCATAGAGGATGGGTGTAAAGCAGCAGTGAAGGAAGGCAATGCTCTCTGTCACCTGCAGTGCATAGTCCAGGTGCTGACTGACCTTGCAGTTCCCGAAGGCTTGTAAGTCCAGCAGTGAGTGCAGAAATAAAGTGAGGTTGTACGGGAACCAGAGCACGAAGAAGGCCACTACCAGGGCTGCAGCTATTCTTAGAGCCCGGCCCCGGCCCAGGGGCCTCAGCCTGACCAGGACACAGCCAATGCGGGAGTAGAAGAAGATCATGGCAAGTAGTGGAAGGAGAAACCCCAGGAGGTTCTGCTGGAAACGGAGGAAGAGCTTCCAAGTGGTCCTGTGCCCGCTGAAATCTGCGTAGCAGTTCCACACACCCTTGGGATGTTCATGCATCTGTACAAAGACCATGTCAGGGATGGAGACAGCCAGGGCCATGGCCCACACTACGGCAACAAGGAGCAGGCTCTTGGCCCGGGTCCTCAGCCTGTGGTGGGGCTGAGTGTGGACAATCTCCAGGTACTTGTCCAGGCTCATGCAGCTAATGAAAAAGATGCCACTGTAAAAGTTAATGGTATAGAGGGTGCTTACCATCTTGCACAAGAAACTCCCAAAGACCCAGTGCCAGGCCACAGAGATGCCCCAGAAGGGCAGTGTCACCACAAACAGGAAGTTGGAGATGGCCAGGTTCAGCAAATAGACCTCAGCCATCCGCCTGCGAGGCACATAGCGGAGCAGGACCACGAGAAGAAGGAGGTTCCCACCCAGGCCCAACACAAAGATAAGGCTGTAGAAGACTGGCAGGAAGACTTTGCCAAAGGACAGCACTGTGTCCTTCCTGCAGAGCATGAAGTCCACCTCATCCAGGTAGTCATAGTCATAGAAGGAGCTGCTGTTCTCAGAACTGGCCTCCTTGGTGGCGAGTGGCAGGAAGGAAGCAGTGGTGGCCATGTCGGGAGGACACACCCAGTCCTGAAGTCCTGCAGTGCTGTGGGAGAAAAAATATGGTGAAAACTAGCATTCCCTACTTCTCCCCAACCCCACTCTTGCTACTGCCCTGGGGTGTCGAATAGACTTGTCAAATCGTCATTGGTACCTACAGTCTAGCAAGTAAGAACACAAGCTTAGGAACCCAACTCTACCACTTAATATTTATGTCTCCTTGGATAAGTGACTTAACTTCAGGTGTTTTTTGCTTTTTGTTCTGTTTTTAAAAGATGACCGATAAGGGGATCTTAACCCTAGACTTGGTGTTGTCAGCACCACGCTCACCCAGTGAGCCACGGGCCAGCCCTAAATTCAGGTGTTTTAGACTATTCAATTCTTTCATTATGGTTTCACTTTATTTTTCTCCATCGTTTAAAACAGACTTATGATGTCTTTCAGATTCTTCTTTATTATTTAGGGATACCAATTCCCCTGTTTATTGTGTCTCCTGACTCTCCCTCATGGTCTGACTTATAATGATTCTTCCTTGTATGGCTGATATTTATTTTTTAATTGAGAGCTTATCTTCATAGGAACTTGTTTTATCTACAAATGTCCATGTGTCTACACTGGCTTCGAGTTTTCTTTACTTCTTTTTCTTTCTTTTTGAGATTTTTTGGAAAAATATTTTATTAGCATATTCATTGTTACAAATCATACTTAATCTTTATGCTCCTTATCCAATCTCTCTCCTTCCCCTTCCCCCTCCTTTTTCCCCCTCCCCCTCCCCTTTCCTTCTTCCTCACCCCCCTCTAATAACCACAGATTTGTTTTCTCCATCTGATAGATTAACTGTTCCTCTGTTGGTTTGTTGCCTAGATGACCTGTCCAGTACTGAGTCAGGTGTGATAAGTCCTCCCCTATTATTGTAAATCACATGCTTCTTCTATTACTCTGGAGTGTGCATTGTGGAGAGAGAGGAACTCTTCTTTATTATTATTATTATTATTATTATTATTATTTGGTCTCCGCTGGTGACTCTCCTTGTGTCAATGCAGTTGAGAGTCTGGTGTGCCATCTGCATGGTGGTTGTGACTGCTGCTATAGAGACTAGCTGCTTTTGTGGCAGCCATGGCAATTGTGGTGGCTATGATGGGCTACCCGCATGAAAATGGTGTTTTTGGTGTGCTCTTTACCTGGTTGCAGCTGGATTCAGCTTTCAAAATCCTAGTTGCAGCTGGATTCGGCTTTTCAAAATGGTGTTTTGGTGTGCTCTTAACCTGGCTGCAGCTGGCTCCAGACCCCAGCAGGGCTTGGGGCTGTGGCAGTAGCTTGTCTAGTTGTGGCTGGGTTTGGCTTCTCCCAGCTCCATGCCTCATTCTAAAATGTTGTTCAGGGGGAGAAGGAGAAGGGAAGGAGGAGGGGAAATAGGATAGGAAGAGGGGGAAGGAGGGGGAGCATGATCAAGGCCCATGCCCCCCACCCATTCCAGCAAAAAAGCCCCCCCCCCCCCCT
>NW_007726647.1:376755-407699 GCF_000696425.1 Galeopterus variegatus | reverse complement strand
CTGCCCTGGCTCAGGAGCCTGGGGGCACTTCCTGTAGCAGTTTGGTGGTTGGTGCTAGGCTGGTTGTAGATGTCAGGGGGTCGTGGCTGAGGCCCTTGGCCCTCCCCACAGCCCCAGCTTGGGAACCCAGGGGGCTTTCAGTCCTAGGTTTTATAGGTGTTCTTTGGTGGTGTTAGACCTTTACTGGTTAATATCAAACTTTTTCTCTGATCTGTGGGTATTTTGTTTTTTCTTTCAGTTCTGTGTTGGATTATTTGCTGTTCCCACCACTTAAACTCTGCACTGGAACTAATTTGTTGTCCTTTGCTTCCTTCTAAAATGGAGGAATTTTCTGTGGGAACCAGCACTTGAGCCCTGTAGTTGAGCTGAGCTAAACTGCTTCATTTCTGCTGATTCCCTGGGGAAGGCTTTTTGTGCAGCTCAGGTTTTAATGGTTGACCTTGTATGTGCTTCCAGGTCTCATGAGGTCTGGCACACCTGGGTTGTATGGAAATTCTGGTCTGGGCCTGAGCCTTTTTAGCAAACCGCACCCCCTGCAGTCCTGTACTCCTGACCAGTCTACACAGAGTGGGCCTGCACTGATTAGGGGGCAGATCAGCTGTTCATGCTGTTGCCCCAGTGTTCCTCTGGTGGCCCATCTCCCCCACTGCCAGTACTCCAAACACTTCCTATAGGATGTCCCTTGTGATGACTCACTGGCCTCTGAGTGGCTCCTTTTTTTCTGTTGTCTGTGGCTCCTCGCTCCTATGTGGGTCCACGGAAATCCTGTCAGTGGTCTTGCTGGCCTGGGGGCCACCAACGCCCCCTTCTCCCCTGCAGCCTCCAAGCAACTTCATATGAAGGGAACAGCTGCGGCTTTTGCCAGCTCTTGCTCGGTGTTCTCACCAACTCCAGCCTTGAAGTGGTCAGGGCTCAAAATGGTGGCAGCGATCCTTTCTTTCTCATCGTGGCTTCTCCCGCCTTCATGAACTCCGTAGGTCTCTACTCCTCTTCCCCTGAGCTCTAGAGGTCCCAGCTTGGCTGTCGTTGCTTTTTATAGTTGTAAATTGGTTGATTTGTGGGAGAGAGTGACACTGGGGACTGTCTACTCTGCCATCTTGATTGGAAGCCGTTTTCTTTACTTCTATCACGTGAGGATTTCCCTTGCTTTTGACAGTTTTTAAATATTTTATTTTTAAATATTTAGTTTTATATCATTATTTTAATTTAGAAATTTTTAATATTTTAAAAATATCTTATCTGGTATTTCTGTTTGTAGCAGAAAGTTGTGATTCATCATGTTGATAGATTCAGACCCTATGAAACCTTTCCATTTCTCAGTTTCCTCATCTTTAAAATGAGAATAATAAGTGCCTACCTCGTGAGGTTCTTGTAATGTTTCAGTGTGATAATACATGCAGAGCACTTCAAGTTCTACAAAGAGTGCCTAGAACATAGTAGGCACTCAGTAAGTTTTAGCTCAAATTATTGCTTTGCCTGGAACTGACTCCATCATCTGCCCCCATCATCTCCTCTTCTTTCCTGTGTCTGTCTAAATGAATGGCACCACCACTACTCAGTCACCTAAGAGTGAAACATGGGACGTGTCCCAGATTCCTTCCTCATTCCCCTCACCACTACCGTGTGAGTGTCTACTCTTGAAATCTATCCACTTATTTCCAAGTCCCATAAAATATATATATGATACTCTTTTAATAAAATTAAGGCAAATGAAATAAAAAATATGTACTTTGAAGGAGTACTGAGTAAGTGGGAAAAACATACAGTGTCTTTCCTCTGCTCTCATGGCACAATCAGCAACACAGAAGACCAAATTCTTTTTTTTTTTTTTTTTTTAAAGATGTCCAGTAAGGGAATCTTAACCTTTGACTTGGTGTTGTCAGCACCACGCTCTCCCAAGTGAGCTAAACAGCCATCTGTATATAGGGATCTGAACCCATGGCCTTGGTGTTATCAGCACCACAGTCTCCCAAGTGAGCCATGGGCCAGCCCTAGAAGACAATCAACTTCTGACTTCTGTGACCAAATGTGTGGGGACTTCGCCCCACTAGCAAACAAGCCAGCAATTCTCCAGCAGACACAAGTTTGATGTCTACTAATTCAGTTCAATTCTGACGTTATCTACCTGGAAATAGCATCAGATCCCACAGGTCAAGGGCTCAGTCCCCAAGACTGCCCCACATTTCCGATTCAGTCCAGGCCTCTGGAACTTCCAACTGACCAGCTATAAATCAGGGTTCCCACAACCCCCTCCTTGGGTTCAATTAGTTTGCTTGAGTGGCTCACAGAACTCAGGGAAACACGTACTTATGTTTACTGGTTTATTATAAAGGATATTACAAAGGGTACATATGAATAGATGCATAGGGCCAGGTATGGGAGAAGAAGTAGGGAGCTTCTGTGCCCTCCCTGGGCATGCAACTCTCCAGGAAACTCCACATGTTCAGCTATTCAGAAGCTCTCTGAACCCTGTTCTCTTGGGTTTTACAGAAGCTTCATTATGAAGGCATTACTAGAGCATGAACAACTGTGCAGATGTGATTGGATACGAAGGTATGATCTGACACTGACTTGCTGGGCAGAAAAACCCAGCAAGGCCTGTTTGTTTAGTTTTTTGCAACCTTCATCCCTCCTGAATATGGGACAAGGCCCCTCTTGAAATGGGGGTCTTATGACCTACAATCAGCTAAGGTAGGTCAGAGAACTTCCTGGCTTGGGAGAAAAAGGAGCAGGTGAAAGGAGGGCAGGGAAAGGTCAGAGAGTAGCCTGAGCCAGGAACCATGGACAAAAAACAATATGTAAGTATCACAATATCACAAGTGCAAATAGATGAAAGGGAAGACAGGGAATGACAGGCACCAGATTCAGGATGGCTGTCACCTGGGCAGTTAGAAGCCAGAGGCATGGGATTGGGGTGGGTCACAGAGAAGGGCAAGTTACTGTCCATGGCCAAGTTTCCTCTGGCACAGTGGCTTTCCAGGATTTTATTGTATTATTAAAAACATTTTTTTAAAGAGCTTCACATGAACGAGCAATACAAGTCTATCATGAACTAAGAATTATGCTCAACCCTGTGTTGTGTTCTAGGAGGGAGGAGAGAGAGATAGAGAGCTCATGTCTAACACATTATTAGATTGTTCACCAATGGGTAAGGGGGCTTGAGGAGGAAGGAGATAGTGAAGAATGTGTGGCCTAAGTAGACAATCATGCAGAGCCACCAAAGAGGGGCCTGTAGGCTGGTAATGACAATGGGTCACAGACTGAGAAATGAAGGTCAATTCTACCCTGTACTTCTGCATTTTATTTTTTGTTCTTTGATTCCAGTGAACTTTTAAATATGATCAATGCCCATTTATATGATTCTTCTGTGAATTATTTATTTTTTAAATGGGTGGGGCTATTATTTTATAAGAAGTCTGCTATGGTTTAAATGCCCTCTCCAAAACTCATGGTGAAGCTTAATCCCTGATGTGTCAGTGTTGGGAGGTGGGGCCTTTAGGAGGCAATTGGCTTGTGAGAGTTCTGCCTTCGAGATTGGATGAATTCATTCATGGATTAATGGGTTAATGGATTAATAGGTTATCATGGGAGTACAACTGATGGTTTTATAAAAAGGGGGCCTTTAGGAGGCAATTGGCTTGTGAGAGTTCTGCCTTCGAGACTGGATGAATTCATTCATGGATTAATGGGTTAACAGATTAATGGGTTAATGGATTAATAGGTTATCATGGGAGTACAACTGATGGTTTTATAAAAAGAGAATATTACACAAAGCAATCTACAGATTCAATGCAATCCCTATCAAAATTCCAATGACATTCTTCACAGAAATAAAAAAAATCGCTTAAAATTTGTATGGAACCACAAAAGACCCCTTATAGCCAAAGCAATCTTAAACAAAAAGAACAAAGTTGGAGGTATCATACTACGTGATTTCAAAATATAATATACAGCTATAGTAACCAAGATAGCATGGTACTGGCATAAAAACAGACAAATTGACCAATGGAACTGAATAGAGACCTTAAAAATAAACCTACACATTTATAGCCAACTGATTTTTTTTTTTTTAAAGATGACCGATAAAGGGATTGTAACCTTTGACTTGGTGTTGTCAGCACCACGCTCTCCAAGTGAGCAAACCAGCCGTCCCTATTTAGGGATCTGAACCCTGTGGCCTTGGTGTTATCAGCGCCACACTCTCCCAAGTGAGCCATGGGCCGGCCCACAGCCAACAGATTTTTGACCATGGTGCCAAAAATATACACTGGGGAAAGGACAGACTCTTTAGTAAGTGGTGCTGGGAAAACTGAATATCCACAGGTAGAAGATTGAAACTAGACCCCTATCTCTCATCATATACAAAAATCAATTAAATGGATTAAAGACCTAAATTTAAGACCTGAAACTATGAACTAGATGAAAAAATAGGGGAAATGCTAAATGAAATGGGAGTGGTCAGTGCTTTTTTGAGCAAGAGTACAAAGGCACAGGCAACTAAAGCAAAAATAGACAAATGGGACTACTCAAACTAAAAGACTTCTGCACAGCTAGAGACACTGTCAACAAAGTGAAGAGACAACTACAGAATGGGAGAAAGTGTTTACCAACCACATACCATACAAGGACCTAATATCCAGAATATGTAAGGGGCTCCAACAACTCAACAGCAACACTCAAAAAATAAATAACTCAATTTAAAAATGGGGAAAGGACCTGAACAGATATTTCTCAAAAGAATATATACAAATGACCAACAGGCCCATGAAAAAAATGCTCAATGTCACCACTCATCAGGGAAATGTAAATTAAAACTGAAACGTGATATCAGATCACTCAGTTAGAATGGCTATTATCGGGCCGGCCCGTGGCTCACTCGGTAGAGTGCGGTGCTGATAACACCAAGGCCCCGGGTTCGGATCCCATATAGGGATGGCCGGTTTGCTCACTGGCTGAGCGTGGTGCTGACAACACCAAGCCAAGGGTTGAGATCCCCTTACCGGTCATCTTTTAAAAAAAAAAAGAATGGCTATTATCAACAAGACAGAAAATAACAAATGCTGGCAAGGATGAGGAGAAAAGGGACCCTTCTACATTGTTGGTGGGAATGTAAATTGGTACAGCCATTGTGGAAAACACCATGGAGGTTCCTCAGAGAACAGAAATTGATCTATCTTATGACCCAGCAATCCCACTACTGGGTATATACCCAAAGGAAATGAAATCAATATATTGAAGAGACACCTGCACTCCCATGTTAATTGAAACACTATTCACAATAGCCAAGAGATGGAATCAACCTAAATGCCTATCAACAGATGAATAGATCTTTTAAAAAAATAAACCTGTGGCATATATATACATGGAATACTATTCGGTTATAAAAAAAAAAAAATGGAAATCCTGTCATTTGAAGCAACATGGATGGAACCAGAGAAAAAGGAAATCCTGTCATTTGAAGCAACATGGATGGAACCAGAGATCAGAGATCATCGTGTTAAGTGAGGTAAGCCAAGCACAGAAAGACAAATACGGCAAGATCTTACTCATACATGTAAGCTTTAAAAAAAAAAAGAAAAAGTGGTTCTCATAGAAGTAGAGAGTACAGGGCCGGCCCGTGGCTCACTTGGGAGAGCGTGGTGCTGACAACACCAAGTCAAGGGCTGAAGATCCCCTTACTGGCCATCTTTAAAAAAAAAAAAAAGTAGAGAGTAGAATAATGGTTACAAGAGGCTAAGAGGGGAGGGGGGATGGGAGGAGGGGAAGTTGTGGGATTAATGAGTACAAAGCCATGCTATCTACTCTAAGTGAATCAATGTATAGCACATGTATGTATTGAAACAAAAAAATGTACCCCACAAATATGCACAAATAAATGTTAAAATAAAATAAAAAGAAGAATAAGAAGAGAGACCTGAGCTAGCATGTTAGCATGGCTCAGCCCCTCACCATGTGATGCCCCGTGCTGCTTTGGGACTCTGCAGAGAGTCGCCATCAGTAATAAGACCCTCACCAGATGTGCCCCCTTGACCTTGGACTTTTCAGCCTCCAGAACTGTAAGAAATAAATTTCACTTTTTAATAAATTACCCAATTTTAGGTATTCCATTTTAAGCAACAGAAAACAGACTAAGACAAGGTCTGTGGCTCACTCGGTAGAGTGCGGTGCTGATAACACCAAGGCCATGTGTTCGGATCCTATATAGGGATGGTCAGTTCACTCACTAGCTGAGCATGGTGCTGACAACACCAAGCCAAGGGTTAAGATCCCCTGTCCTATATAGGGATGGCCAGTTCACTCACTAGCTGAGCATGGTGCTGACAACACCAAGCCAAGGGTTAAGATCCCCTGACCGGTCATCTTTATAAAAAAAAATTTTTTTTTAATTTTATTTTTTCTTTTACTTTTAGGATTTTTCATATACATTGCAAACATTTTCCTCAGTTCTTCCTGGTAAAAGTTTTGTCTTTTTTCTTTTCAGGTAGAATTTTGAGAGAAATCCATGGTACTGTGACTCGATGGAAATATCCAATGCTGCTGAGTCAAAACTACCCTTGGGCCCGTATGCAGTGGCATCTGGACCAGATGATGGGGAAATCACACCCACGCCTTGTCCCCACCCCAGGGGCTCTGTTCCTGACTAGCCTGGGGAACTTTGCCCAGTGCCTTCCTTTGCTGGTCCTCCATTCTCCTCTTGTGCATCTGGGGTCTCCCAGCCCTGAGACCCTCCCTTTCCTGGGCAGCAGTAAGGACATCCCAGCATGTGGCTGGTGTTGGGAGTCTGTGAGCTGTTAGGAGAGGGGTGGGGCAGTGAAGAGTGTTCTTCTGCACTTGAGTCTGACCCAGGCTTATTACTCAGGAACTGACAGTGATTAAACACTATCTCTTCTCAACTGTCAGCACTGACCTTGATCTTGACCAGATTTCTCAAAGTCCCTGACTTTTGCTTTAGCAAACAACCAAATCTGATGAATGTTTACATCAAAGCCAGTGGTCAGAGTCAGTAGGCCCCGGGCTGGACCTGGTCATGTTTGACAGTCTCCCTCCATCTAGAATACTCCATCCCTTCCCACTCAGGGCCTCCAGTCCCCTGGTCTTTCACTCTGGGAATTTTTCCAGGTCCTGCATGCCTCTGGAGTAACCATCCCCTCCCATCACTTGCATCACTAATACTAACAACAACAGCAACCCTGTATGCACGTTACAGTTGACCAGGAACCTTCATATCCACTGTGGTAGTCCCAGAAAGCTACCAAGTAGGAACTGTTAGCCCCATTTAACCCAGGAGCAAAGCAATTTATCCAGGGTCACATAGCAAGTCATTGGCCAAGCTGCAGTTGAAGTCCAAGTCTTCAGACTCCAGGCCCCCCTTTCAAAATGGACCAAACTTGAATTTGAAGGATGAGGCTCTGATGCTAGAACTTATGACCTCAGCAACTAGTGGCAGAGAAAACTCAAAACCGATGGTGTGCTAGAGCCAGCTCCTACAGGCCTGTGAGAGCTGGGTGTATGGCATCTGGGAGGCATTCCACAAATGATCATGGAATTAACCAACTCTGCATTCAGTGATGTGAAGTTGGTAGCTTACAATTGGGAGTATTTGGGCTGGCCCGTGGCTCACTTGAGAGAGCGTGGTGCTGACAACACCAAGTCAAGGGTTAAGATCTCCTTACCAGTCATCTTTCTTTAAAAAAAAAAAAAAAAAAAAAAAAAAAGGGGGAATATTTACACCACAGCAAATGCTATAAATCAGCACTTTCCCCTCTGTCCATGGAATCCTACATCCCCCACCTCCCCAACCCCCGGCCCAGAGCTGGTTGTTAAATCTTTACCAGCACACACCTGATCAAGACTCCATGGAGTCTGACCAAAACCTGTCTGACTCACTGTCTCCCTCTTTTGCATCTCCCACCATCTTCTCTCTTCCACCTTCCACATCAATACCATAGCTTCCTTCCCCCAGCAACTAAAAAGCCATTATCGACAGGACCACGTGTAGGTCCCCTCTCAGGTGCCTACAACACACCCATGCTGAGTGTACTGTTCATAGTACTGCTGATAAAATGTGCAAACTGTTCAAATAAACAAGGTTAACTATGGTGTCAAGAGGCTGTGCCATCTTTTGGAACATAAAACCAAGAACACCATTTGAGATCACTTCTAGTAGAAAATACTTTTGCTGGCTTCCTTAGAGTTTGGAAATCATAGCCTCCTTTATAATACAACCTAAATCCTCCCCTCCCAGAAGCTTACCTGGGCTGCTGGCCTGGTGAAACCCCTGCCCCAGCACCCAAGCACTCACAGGTCACTCCTCAGCCTTACTGCCAACCTCCTGGAAGTAGAGCCAACTTTTGAAGATCACCTACCTCCCCTGCTAAACTGTGGATTCCCAGGAGTTGCAGCTCTTTTCCCAGAACTCACCAGCACAGGCTGGGGTCATTCAGCAAATGATGGTAGAATTACTCAGCTCAGCCTCCTCTGTCCCTCCCTTCTCTTCTGTCCTCATTCTTCCATTTTCTGATTTCCTGCCTCCCCACAAATGCCCTGGACACAGCTGAGCCAAGACCCTTCTTCTGTGAGCTATTTCCTCACCCTGGGATCCCCACCCACTCTGCCCTTGTGGCCTTGTGATCCTGTGACAATGTAGCATGACCAGCCTAGAGCCGCCACTGTTTCCACTTAAGCCATGTTCAAGGGCCACCTCCATTTGGTGCAGCTCCCTGACCTGTGTCACGGGAGGTGGCCCTGTGGCCACCCCCAATCCCTCTCCCAAGATGTTCCTCAACTGCTTTTGGGAGGATGGGGTGGAAATGGGGTTCTGAATTCTGCCCTGGCTCAGCTTGGGATGACCAGCCCCCTGTCCATAACTCTGGCATTCCCACCCCGCATTCCTGGCCCAGCTGTGGCTGGAAAAGTTGAGGCAGTAGTTGTGAAGTGATTCACACTCTGACCACAAGCTCTGGCTGCAGAATGCCCTCTGGCCTTGGAAGAGATGCATCACAGAGAGGGGGCGCATAGGTGGCAGAAAACCTGCCTTTGGGAGTCTGGTAAAAGTATTGGGGTGTGTCTACTTTCTTCCTCCTGGGCTTGGGAAAACACCAGATATTAAACTCTAACTGTATATATAACAATGCCAATATCACCCAATATCAATATAGCACTTACTATGGGCCAGGCTCTGTTCTTATGCATTAATTCATATCCTTGAAATAACACTATGAGGCAGGTAATATTGTTGTTTCTATTTTATATATGAGGAGACTGAGACACAGAGAGGCTAAGGAACTTGTCCAAGGTCACACAGCTAGTAAATAGCCAAGCTGGGATTCGAACCCAGGCCCAGAGTCCAGGCTAGCTCCTTAAAAGACAGGGGCAAGGCATGGGACTAGAGATGGAGAAGTAACAGGAGACCAGGCTGCCATTCCTTGGGATGCCTTAATGGAAGACTTGTTAGAAGGCAGATGGAGTGTGAATGGAAAAGGAAGTGAGAGTCACTCATGGAGGACACAAGGAAAGAAGTCTAGTGCCTTGGGAATGGCTCGTTAGGGAGAGGGACCCATGAATGACCAATTCATGGGGTAGAGTTGGGTCTCTACTTCACTGGTAATTTTGGGATACCCATGGGCTTAAACCTTCAGGCCCTCTCAGCCCAAGACAAAGGCAAGGTTTCCATTCAGAACCCTTGACTTCCATGAGCAATTTTCTCATCCATAACATAAATAATAGTTACAGTGAAGGATTTTGTGAGGATTTAATCAGATATAATCATTATAATAGCTAACACTATGGAGCCCTTACCGGTGGTGGGCCCTAGGGTAAGGGCTTTAAATATATTAATTTATTTAATCTTCATATTAACCTTATAGAAGTAAACATTATTATTAGCCCTGCTTTAGAGCTGAGGACACTAAGGCACAGAGAGGTTAGGGAAATGGCGCAAAGTCATAGAGCAAGAGAATAGTAAAGCCGGAATTTGAAACCCAGAGTCAATGCTCTTAAATGCTAAGTTATACTTCCTTGCAAAGAAAACAAAAAGCAGGTTGTGGACCCCCTGCCTCTGAGCTTTATACATCTGAATGTACTGACTGTTCGAAACAGCCATATGAGACAGGACCCATTTCACAGATGAGGAACTGAGACTCAGAGAGGGAGAGTAACTTGCCCAAGGACACAGGGCAAGTATACAGCAGGACCGGAAATCAAGTCCCTGCAGTTGTCTCTAGAGCTGGAGCCCAAAACCGCACTTCAGGAATTCTGCCTATGTGAGCCTCTTGCCCTCTGGATGCCTACCGTGGGAAGCATTGCATTTGGATCGATTATGATTTATAAAACACACTGAGAACAACAGTAAGCGGTGCCAACAGTTCCACGGAGTTCTGTACTTCCCCGGGTCCTTTTATATCCCGGTTCTTGCTGGGTCTTCATGGCTCCCTTTTGAAGGGGTGAGCCCAGACCACTCCTCTGATCTCACAGGAAACCAAGGACCTGCTGCAAGCCCGGCAGAGGAGGCCCTAGAGCCCTGGTCTCTGATTCCCAGACCATTGCACTCTCTCTCTTTACTTTTTTTTAACATGTTATTTTTCCTGAATACAAAAATAATATATGTTCAATGTAAAACGTAGAATGTGGAAATACAGGGGAAAAATAGTAAAGAAGCTAAAAAATTCCCCATGATCCTACCCCCAGAAATAACTCTCGGGAACATTTCAGTGTACCCTGTTTGTTTGTCTCCATGCCCAGAGCCCTGTCTGCTGCACCAACCCTCATGGGTTTGTAGAATCGCAGTCCGGCTGGAAGGAAGTGGCCTTGTCCAGTCCACAGCAGGGCCAGGATCCCCTTGCAGCCTCCTGCTAGACACAGCCCACTCCTGCTCCCTGGGATACATGAGCCCCACCTGCTCCCCATGCCCCCTGGGACCCCACATTACTCAATGTTTCCTGGCTCTCATGAGGAAATGGGGATGTTTATGACAGTAATAAAATCACAAAAGTAACGCTTCCTCCCAAAGCACTTTTAGAGCCCAACCCTTCAAGGGGCTACTGCTGTAGGAGAAGGCCCGATTTTCACATCTTTTCTGATAATTTTTTGTTCTTTCTGCCTCCCTCATTGTTGCCTGAAATGTCACCACTAGAGCTCCTTGCATTTGCATTTTGCATGATACTGGATTCGAAAGGAACACCCCCACCACCCCCAGCAAGGGTGGCACACTCAGCATGGTGAGCCTGGTAGAATAGACAGAATAGAATTAATCTACTTCTTGAAGGCTGAGTAACCCCGGGCTAATTATTTAATTTCTCTAAGCCTCAGGTTTCTCATCTATAAAATGCCTCCTTCGTGGGGTTTTTATAAAAAAGTGAGGGTCTAGCATCTAATTATTAGCTCCCTTCAGGCCCTAAAATAAATAAACTCACTGATTAAATGATACTCGACTCAGCCTGGGATGGATGGAAAGAGATCAGGGACATTTTGGGTCCTGAAACTGGGGTAGAAGGAGGGGGCTGAAAATCTGGGGAGTAATGAAAGAGGATGGGGGCCCATGGGGAGGGTGGACTTGTACAAAAGAAGACCACAGAGCTGGGGAACCTCAGCCCTGAGAGGGAGGACCTTAAAGACCATCTCATCTGCCCCATTGTCTTATAGCTGGGGATACTGAGGCCCAGAGAGGGAAGGAATACCTGAGGTCTCCTAGCCAGGTCTGAGAGCCAGCTCTCAGGGATTTTCAGAATCCACCAACCAAATTCTCAGAGCTGGGGTCAAGGAGCTCGGAGAAGTCAGCAGACCACCTTGCTCCCTCAGTGCTGGGGGGCAATTGCTCCAACAGTCTCCCTAGAGAGAAAGTTCCCCACTGACCCCTCTCAGTGCCTTCCTCTCCCCAGCACCTGTACCCACACCCCCTGCCACCAGGCCACTGGGTCCAGTCTCTCCCTGTGGCCCCTGGGCAGGCCCACCCTTGTCCATACCTTGAGTGTGACCATAAGCTACTGGAGCCAGACCAAGTTGCCTGGGGATGTCCACCCCAAGTCTGGGAGGACAGCAGTGGTGCCTGGGGACCTCTTCCTCAGAGAAGCACAGAGGGAGTGTGATTTTTCCTGTAAGCGCTTCCACTCTCTGGACAGCAGCCTGCACACATCCTGCTTTCAGTCTGGGGAAAAAGCATCCCTCTGCTCCTGCTCCAGCCCTCACCTCAGCTGCACAGCCACTAACTGTTTTTCTTGTTGACAAATGAGTCAAGCTCAAATAACCCTCCACCCCTTGAAGAAGCACCCCACCAAGGATAATCTAATTGCTTTGGAAAATATGTGTCCCCAACCACCCCTCTCTGGAAAGATTGCCCAACAGCTGAGCCAAGGACCCTGACAGCCCATTCCAGACCTCCAGGCCTTTGCTTACCCTGTTGCAACACCACCTGCAGAGACCCTGCCTCCAGCTGCATTGATCCTGGCCACCTTCCCAGCAAGATCTCACCCCCAGCCTTCCCCAACCCTTAACTCCACCCAGAATCTCCTTCTCTGGCCATAACTCCTTCTTAGCAGTGCAGTGTCTGCAACACCCACAGTGCATCAGCAATATTTTTATCTCCTAGGTTTTGCAAACCATCTTCCCTCCTTCCCTCCCTTCTCTCCCACTACCCTCCTCATGGCATGTATCTCTATATAGCTAGCTGTCTGTTTACTAGTCTGCTCTCCTACTGGGTCAGGAGCTCCCAGGGGCAAGGAGCATATTTGACCCACCAGCCTGAGCCCAAGGCCGGCTAAGAGCAGAGACGGAAGGGATGAATGTGTGTAAGTGATGTACTGCATGCCATGTGCTTAGCAGTATGAGGGTCTCTCTCCCCCAGCACAGCACCTGTGATCCAGCATCAGTGTCTTGGCTGCCTTCACCTCTACCTCCAGTTCCACTGTCCACTTGACACACACACATGCTTGGCCAATGCCTGTTGCCTCCACCTGAATCGAGCAATAATAGAACAGTAATGCCAGGTGGCAAAGGCACGGGCATTGGGGTCACACAGAGCTGGGCTTGAATATGGCTCTACATTTACTGACTGTGTGACCTAGATATGGTGGCTTCATCTCTCTGGCCTCAGTTTTTACATCTGTATTGGGGATGGGGATGGTCCCTCAGGCAGGCATCAGAGAACAGAATGTCCCCAGAGAGGTGGTCATGAACTTAGACATTTGCCTTCCTCTGGGGTCCACAGGCCACCCAGAGTGGACATCAAGCCTCTGATAAGTTGTCACTCAGACAAAGGGGAATAGGGGACCTTACAAGTGGGTGGGCTTCCAAGTCTCTCCAGGCCAAATGCTAGGTACCAATAGGGGGAACAGGCCCCGGGAGGTGCCCAGCAAGAGTCCTGGGTCCCTCCCAGAGAACAACCAAGTTCTAGGTCCTGGGTTCGTTCTTCATTCCCCTCACCTCGTTTTACTTCTTTATTTTAAAATAATTTTTAGACTTTCAAAAATAATGCACACTATTCCTGTATACCTGTCAGCCAGCTTCCCCTAATATTAACATCTTACATAATCACAGTACAATGATCTAAAACAGGAAATTAACATTGGCACAATACTCTTAACTAATCTTAAGACCTTATTCAAATTTCACCAATTGTTCCACTAACGTCCTTTTCCTGGATATTTTTCTGGACATCCTAAACTGGAACCCACATTGCATTTGGTGGTTGTGTCTCCTTGGTCTCTCCATTCTGGGACAGATCCTCCTCTTGTTTTGTCTTTCATGACTTGACAGTTTTGAAGAGTACTGGCCAGTTCATTTGTAGAACATCCCTAAATTCCAGTTTGTTTCTTCATGGTTAGATTGAGGTTATGCATTTATGTGGAACACCACGACATCACTTCTGTGATGCTCCTGCTCAAAATGCATAACCACACTGTATCATATTAGAGGCCCACGATCATACCCGAGGCCCATTGTCCATGCATCATAGCACAGGCCCACAATTCCAATCTCTCTCTTTACTGGTGGCGTTAACTTTGATAACTTGGGTAATGTGGTATCTGCCAAGTTTTTCCACTGTGAAATTACTATTTATTCCTTTGTAAATTAATAAGCATCTCGTGGGGAGATACTTTGAGATTATGCAAATATTGTTTCTCATCTCATTTTTGCCCACTAATTTTAGCATCCATTGATGATATGTTCTGACAACAATTTTTACTGTGGTGTTTGCCAAATGGTTATTTTCTATTTCCATCATTCTTTCCACATTTATTAATTGAAATTTTACTGTAAGAAAGAGTTGGTTCTTCTTGTTATTTATTTATTTATATCAGTATGGACTCATGAATATATATATATATTTTTTTTGTCTTTTTCATGACCAGTAAGGGGATCACAACCCTTGGTGTGGTGTCGCCCGCACCGCGCTCAGCCAGTGAGCGCACCGGCCGGTCCTATATAGGATCCGAACCCGTGGCGGGAGTGTTGCTGCGCTCCCAGCCCCGCACTCTCCCGAGTGCGCCACGGGGCCAGCCCTGGACTCATGAATATTTATGTTATTCCATTGCTGTCATTATTTATCTTGCTGTTCAAGTTGTCCTCTATTAAAATATCTCAGACCATCTGCTTCCTATTGAGCTGATTTTCCTAATGAGATGTGGCCTGAGACCAAGTCATCCGCTTTCCTGGTCACTCCCCAGCCACAGCACATCACACACCTGCTTCCTGATGTGCAGGGCAGGGGTGGGGGAGTCAGACCCTTGGCATGGGCAGCCAGGTTTCCCTGGAACTCACTGAGGCATCTTCCTGGCAAGGGCTGGGTCTTTTCCAAGTGGGCAGGTTGCAGGGGGGGAGGGAAGTCCGTCAGAGCTGCATGGGCAGGGAGTTCCAGGAAGAGTGGAGCCTGGCCAGGTAGCCCCCAGTCTTTGCACTGCTCTCCAGTCTGGCATCTTCCCTCCAGCACCACCAACCTCACATCCTGAGTTGTTCCTTCTCTGCCCTGATGCAGGGATAGTTACTAAGAAGCCCAGGCAGTAGATAGCAGGGCAGCATTTGCCCAAATTCTTTCAAAATTTGCAGAGGAAGTGCTCTCCACCCAGGGGATGGTTACCAGCTGTTCTCCACCAGACCCAAGGGGAGCCAAAGTAGAGAGGGCAGTGCACTGGAGGAGAAGGGGAACTTCCTGATGCCGAAGTGAGCTGGAGGGAGAGGTCTGTGAACTCATCTTCTTTGCTCTTTAAGACATCCAAGGACTCTGTTTTCCCTGGGAGGGGAGCAGAGCCGGCCTCTGAGGCCAGGCAGCTGGATGCACAGGGCCTCTCCCACTTCAACTTCAGAATAGGAATGTTAAAATCTTTACTATTCTGATGTACTTCCTAACACACATATTTTTAACACGTTGGTGGGCATCAATTTTAAAAACACCTGCTTCTGTCTTCAGCCGAGCACTGAGTGTGCATCTGTGAACCTTTGACCTGCAGCTGATCCTTCCTGTCCTCTATGACCCAGCTGCAGGCTCAGCTCCCCCTGAAGCCCTCCCCAAGCTTCTCAAGCCTCTCCAGGTCTCCCTGATTCCCTGCTCTGAGCTTCCTGCCCAAATCTGTAGGGAAATTATTGTTCCAGAGCAAATCTTTCTCCCTGCTAGACTGCAAATGCCTCACGGGCAGGAGTCTTATTTATCTGCACAGAGTACCTGGCACTGTCCCCACACAGAGCAGCTCAGGAGGCCCCACCAATTGACCTGCCAGCACAGCCCACTTGACAAACCAGCTTTCTGATGGGAGAACCCTGGTTTGGTTGTGCCCCATCCTCTGTCTCATTCAGTCTCTCTTGCTCTCCATTTCTCCGTCTTCCCGGGGCAAAGTTCACCCGATTCTAGCTGAGCCCAAGAGGCAGTCAGTCTAGTCCTTCTCTAGGGTCTTTAAACTCTGGATTCCTAAACCATAAACTTACTCTCCTAAGCAGAAGCTTGTTAGCACCCACATTTACTCACTTTGATTAGATGTTGTGCCAGAATCTCAGACCAACTTCCTCCTGTCATGCTCCATTGACGGCACAGCAGGAAGGAAAAGTTGCTCATCTCACATCTTCCATTTCCTCTTTCTGCACCGCCCCGTAGTACCACCCCAGACTTGTGTTGTCTCCTCTTTTGTATATCTGCCCAGGGTCTCATCCTCAGGGCCTTGGGAGGGTGCTTTCAGCTAAAGGGGGATGTGTAACCCTTTCCCCAAGTACAAGTCCTTTGCCTTGGAACAAATGTATTTGTTTGAAATCAATATATTTGTTCATTTATCAAAATACCTTCAGCTATATATTATATGTTAGAGTTACAGAGTGGGTCTCCAGATGTGGGTTAAGCCAGACTGAGGTTATCACACCCATTTTTTGTAAACACGGTTGTCAAGGCTCAGAGAGGGAAAGTCACTTGCCTGGAAACACACAGCGGATAGGAGCCACGTGGACTTTCTGACTGCCACCCCGATGCTCTTTTGTCCACTGTCTTTGTGAATATTCTGTTTAATTCTTTGCTCCTTCCTTCTCCCCAGCTTCTACAACTTAGATCTGGTTAGCTACTCTGAGACGGAAATTATTTTTTGCTCACCTGAGGATTCCCCATGGCACAGCCCAACTGACACTTAACATGTGGTAGACTCTCAATAACAGTTTATTGAGTGGATGCGTGCTTCAGTACAGAAAGTCTTGCTAGAATTGCCTGCTCTTCCCTAAGACTGGTCTCAATGCTTCCTGTACACAAAGACCCCACCACTTGGGACTTCTCTGGGGTTCACTTTCCCTGTCTGCAGAGTGGTGGTAGAGAGCTGGATTCAATGATATCCATATTCAGTGGTCGTATCCTGTTGTTTTCTCTGAGACTTTGCCCATGAGGACTGATGTCTGTGCTCCTGCATGCATGTGACTAGCAACTGGGTATTCAGCCAGCCCAAGGTCAGGAATGGCAAATAGCAGCAGCTGGGCATATCCTTGGGTTCCAGGCAAAGAAGACAGCATCCTGTAGGGCTTGCCATCTGGTGCTGACAGCTGTGCCTGGAAGTGGATGTGTGACATGGACGGGCTGAGCTGCCAGCTCTCTGTAGCCAGTCCCATTTCTCTGGAACTACTTTCTTTTAAATACTTTCAAGGTCTCTGGAAACTCAGGAAGCTGACTGCTAATCAACAGTTGAGAGCTAGGGGTCTTGCCCAGCTCCCCTTCACCTTTTCACCCCATCTGCCCATCCAGGATCCCCTCCCCAAGTGCCAGTCCTGGGCCAGACTCCAGACAGGGCACTAGGGGCAGAATGCCAACACTAACTGATGCTTACAGAGCACTTGGGCTGGACTGGACACTGTTTAAGTGCTTTACACGTATCATTTTGTCTAATCCTTTCACCAACTCCATTTTATAATGAGGAAAATCAGGCTCAGAGAGATTAGGTAACTTTTCCAAATTGCAGGGCTGGGATTTGAGCCTGACTACCCCCATCCCCACCCTCAACCTCCACCCAGTTGGTCTACTGAATCTTCTCTTCTGAATTCAGATGTTTTCCTCTTCTCACCAGATCAGTTTTGTAGTGGTATTAAGTTGTTTATTCTGGCAATTTTCAAACATATGCCTCCAAAAATTGCCAGTATAATGAACCTCCTTGCCTCCATCATCCTGCTTTGAGCAATTAATGGCCAATCTTTTTCACTTACACTCCCACCCACTCACCCCTTCCTGTATAATTTTGAAGCAAATACCAGACACTATCTTATTTAGTCTGTAAATATTTCAGTATGTGCCTTTAAAAGATAAGAACACCCAGTACCAGCCAGCTGCCAAAAAAAAAGATAAGGACCTTGACTATTGTCAAACCTAAAAAAGCTAACACTAATTCCTTACTATCATCAAATATCCAGTAACTGTGCAGATAAATGTCATAATTTTTCCCTTTACAGTTTATTTGAATCAGGATCCAAATAAGGTCCATATGCCATGAGTGGTTGATATAAAGACTTTTTTAATTTATGAGTTCCCTCTCTATCTCCATCTTTTTGCTTTTCCTTGCAACTTATTTATTGAAGAAACTGGTTGTTCACACTGTATGTAAAATTGCCCAGAATCTAGATTTGGCTGATTGCATCCTCATGGTGTTGGCTGACGTGCCTCCTCTGTATTTCTTATAAATTGGACGTTGGAGGTTTGATCAGATGCAGGTTTGATGACGTTCGTGAGACTACTTCACAGACGGTGCCACTCATCCCTCAGGAAGCACATCCCATCTGACTATAGCTTTTCTTGTGAAGTGAGTGGCCACTGATCCTCAATCCCAGATCCATCCATTCTTTAGTGGCTCTACAATGATGACCTGGCTTAGCTTTGGCGACCTATAGTCTCCTGCAGACTCTTGACTGCCTCTGTCCCTGCTGTAGCATCTTTCTCCTAAATGGCTTCTCATTTACTGGCAGTCCTTGGCACTTGGCCACCAGATTCTTGTGCAAGCCACAGTCCCACAGAGTACCACACAGGAAGGAGACAGAGTACAAACTCCACCTGAAGCTTCCTAATTAGGGTGCTGTTCCTGGGGATGGGAGGCTGGGAGGTCATCACATGTGATTCCTGACTCCTCCAACTAAAATCAGAAAATTCTCGAAGTTAAGTGTAGCTCGGTGTCAACTGAAATCAAATGGTCCTTTGAAATAGAATGAAATGGGCTTGCCCCTAGTAGCTGATTGCCACTGCTAAGATTCCCAGTAGCTTATGTTGTCACAGTCACTGTGAGCTCTGTCTTTGCTTTCTTGAACTCTCCATCCCACCCACAGTTCACCTCCCACAGCTGTCCTCTACCCCCTGCAGATCCAGGTGTGGGACTCAGCCCTGTTACTGTGCTTTGTGAGGGTGGCTGATTTTCCTTAGGTTTGGGACAATGGTTGGGTTTCAAGTCGCCATGTGCCTGGGTCCGCCATCACCCTCTGACCCCCCCATCCACAGACTTACTCCTGCTCCTTGTACTGCAGCTCAGCTCTGCTCAGTATGTCACTGAGATGACAGGGACCATCTGCTTCAGGTCTCCCCCCAACAACACAGAAGACCTGGTGAGGCTATGGAAGTTCTGTCCTCCCTGCTCCCACTCCCACTCAGTCTCTGTGGATGGAAGGGAATAATGTAGAGACAGATATTCCTCTCCCCTGAGAACTACAGTTTTGTGCCAATGGATCCCTTGGACAGTCTGGCAAAGACTTTGGGCTCCCTCTCACAATAATGTTTTTTATTTATTTATTTATTTATTTATTTTTAAAAGATGACCGGTAAGGGGATCTCAACCCTTGGCTTGGTGTTGTCAGCACCATGCTCAGCCAGTGAACAAACCGGCCATCCCTATATAGGATCCGAACCTGTGGCCTTGGTGTTATCAGCACCGCACTCTACCGAGTGAGCCACAGGCCGGCCCCACAATAATGTTTTTAAAAACACAAAATAAGGGCCGAGCCCATGGCGCACTCGGGAGAGTGCGGCACTGGGAGAGCAGCAGCGCTCCCGCCATGGGTTCGGATCCTATATAGGGATGGCCGGTGAGCTCACTGGCTGAGCGCGGTACAGCCGGTCTCAAAAAGGACAAAAAAAAAAGCCACAAAATAAAATGTTTTAGGAACTAATTATACCTCAAAGCCAGAAACAATATAAATGTCCTTCAATGGATGAATGTTTAAGCAAATTGGGTACATTCCTACCATGGAATATCACTCAGCACTAAAAAAGAACAAACTGTTGATCTACACAACTTGGAAGGATCTCAAGGGGATTATGATGAATGAAAAAAAGCCAGCCTCAAAAGGTTACTTTTGAAAATATGTAAACCTCAGAAAGTTAGAGATTCCATTATATAACATCCCTGAAATGACAAAATTATAGAGATGGAAAACAAAGTAGTGGATGTCAGGGCTTAGAGAAGGGAGAGGGAGGAAAATGTCTGGCTATAAAAGGATAGCATGAGGGATCCTCGTGGTGATGGGACTGTTCTGTATCTTTATTGTGGTGGTGATTACACGAGTCTACACATGTGGCAAAATTACATAGAACTAAACACAAATGCATGTGCACGTGTGAGTGTGCATATAAAACTGATGAAATCTGAATAAGATCCATGGATTGTATCAACGTCAATTTCTTGGTTATGATATCATACTACAGTTGCTTTCGCAAGATGTTACCATTGAGGGAAACTGATCTCTGTATTATTTCTCACAAATGCATATCTACAATCATCTTAAAAAGTTAAAAATTGTTCTGAAATACAGGTACTAACATATCTTTAAAACACATTTATTATATTATACTTTATGTACATTTCATTACTAACATATTTAAAAAGATCTAGCAATGGATCTTACAACTCGCACAATAGTGATTGTCTTAGTTCACACTTGGAGTGCTGTAACATAGTAGACTGCATAGTTTATAAACAACAGAAATTTATTTCTCACAGTTCTGAACACTGGAAAGTCCAAGATCAGGGAACTGGCAGATTCATTGTCTGAGTATTTGTCTGTTTGTTTTGCTATAACAGAAATACCTGAGACTGGATAATTTATAAAGAACAGAGGTTTATTTAGCTTATGATTCTGGGGCAGCTGCATCTGGCACAGGCCTCAGGCTGCTTCTACTCATGGCAGAAAGCAGCAGGCAGCCGGTGGGTACAAGCAGATCACATGGCGAGAGGAAGCAAGAGAGAGAGAGAGAGGAGGTGCCAGGGTCTTTTAAACAACCAGCTCTCATGGGAACTAATAGAGTGAGAACTCACTCATTAATCCCCCACCTAGGGAGAGCATTAATCCATTTATGAGGGATCCAACCCTGTGACTCAAACTGCCACACTGAGGATCAGATTTCCACATGAGTTCTGGAAGGACAATACATACAAACTCCATCAGTCTGGTAAAGGCCATCTTCTTGGTTCATTAGACGATACCCTGTCACTGTGAACTCACATGGTGGAAGGGGCAAGGCAGCTCTCTGGGACCTCTTTTATAAGGGCACTAATCCTATTCATGACCTAATCACCTCCCAAAGGCTCCACCTCCAAATATAACATTGGGGATTAGGTTTCATCATATGAGTTAGACAAACATTCACTACATAGCAGTGATAAGTATAGATGATATTTCAAGATACCTGTGACAAGGTCCTTCTTTTTTTTTTTTTTTTTTTAAAGATGATCTCAACCTTTGGCTTGGTGTTGTCAGCACCACGCTCAGCCAGTGAGCAAACTAGCCATCCCTATATAGGATCCGAACCCATGGCCTTGGTGTTATCAGCACCGCACTCTACCGAGTGAGCCACAGGCCGGCCTATGTCCTTCTAATATTACCATTTTGTTGCCTATATTCATAATTGAAGAAAACGTTAATTTTGTTAGAGGTTAATGAAAATAAAAATGCAAATTTTCCCATCCAAATTCAGGGATCTCCTGAATTATATCATGGGCCCCAAGTTAAGAACCCCTGCTTTGTTTAAAATGGCAACTTTCCCTCCTCTATTGCACAAGCTATAATGGCCATAAAGCAAAACGTAGGAGCTGGAGCATCTGTGGAAGGGGCAGTGGTCATATTGCCTCACTGGGGGTGGAGAGTGTTCCCTGGGGGTTAAGGCAAAATAACATTTTTTTTTAAAGATGACCGGTAAGGGGATCTTAACCCTTGACTTGGTGTTGTCAGCACCACGCTCTCCCAAGTGAGCTAACCGGCCATCCCTACATAGGGATCCGAACCTGTGGCCTTGGTGTTAGCAGCACCACACTCTCCCAAGTGAGCTACAGGCTGGCGCTAGGATAACATTTTTTAAATGTTAATTTATGTTTCCAGCACCACGCTCTCCCAAGTGAGCTACAGGCTGGCGCTAGGATAACATTTTTTAAATGTTAATTTATGTTTCCCCATATTGGCCTCCCTTCTACTCAAACAGCCAGACCTCAGGGAAGGTCTCTGAATTTTTCCTTGACCTTTGAGTACAGGAGTTTGAAGAAATTAAAGTTCTCTTTCTGTCCTATACCAAACTAAAAATGTATTCCCCAGGATTCAGAGAAGGTGAGAGGCAGAAGGGAAGTGGGTCAGTCTAGACATTAGAGGGACACTGTGCCTGCCTCCTGGCCAAAGTCCTGGAGTTTGTGGAACCCAGGGATAGAGGGACGTGGTGCATGATAAATCCAAGGTGAACAGGGCCCATGCCCTAGCCTGAAGCAACCAAATGAAGTCCTCAGTGAGCTGTCGGGCTGGAGGAGCTTGGCAGACCACACTGAGTGTGGACGGGTGGTGCTGGGGACCAACAGGGGGCAGGATGATGATGTCTAAGTAAAGGTCCACATGAATGGATGCCACTGAGAACCAGGTGGCACCATGCTCCCTGGGCCTGGGTGCTGACTACATTTCTCAGAATAGAAGCAGTTCTGAGAAAGTCACTCACGGTGACTGAAATTTAGTTTCCAACATCCCATAGAATGGGGTCTCAAAATAGAAAATAACTAATTCTAAAAAAATAGGATCGTATTTTATGTATACTTGAATTTGTGGGGCTGGCCTGTTGGCTCAGTTGGTTAGAGCACAGCCTTGTACTACCAAGGTCAAAGGTTCGAATCCCCCTACTGGCCAGACACCAAAAAAATAAAATAATGATAATGATAATAATAATTCTTGAGTTTGTGGCCAGAGGTACGCACTGGGGGCATCTTTAGGATCCACTGGCATGGCTTCTGTAGTAGGCACTGTTGGTGGCTCTCCTGTGCCCTGGCCCTCACCCACCAGTGCATGTGGGCAGACTCCCAACTGTCAGCACCCACATCACTTTGTCTGTGGCCTTGCTCTAGCAGGGTGGGTGCCCTTGCCCACCAGTGCAGCATGCCACAAGTTGCAGGGAAATAATGCTCTCCCAGCCCACCCCCAGAGCCCTCAACCAATGACAGTGGTCATTTGGTGCGTTAACACCGGCCTCTCTTGCCCCTCAGGGGGAATAACTCTGAGGTGTGTGTTCCATGCTGTCTCCCTGAGTTTCTCCAGTGCAGTAACTGGTTTGATGACACGTCCTTTACTGGCTGCCTTTTCTCCCCTGACTCCCTTCCCCATTCTCCCACCCGTCTCCTTCATCTCCCAAATAAGCTATTAGTGAAACCACATGGCATTGCCAATATTTTGCTTTTTTGACTTTATGGCAATCTCATATATCTCAACCTAAATTTTACACTCAAAGCTTTGTCTCAGAGTCTGCTTCAGGGTAACTCCTACTACACCAGTTATCTACATACTCTATCCAAAGACTGTCCCCTCAAGTCACCCCCCACCGCCCCTGGAAACAGTCAGTGGAACAAACTGCTAAACCAAATGCCCAGGAGCTGAACCCCGGGGATGTCCAGAGGACCATCCTGCCTCCTCCTGTCCCACAGCACCGTGGGTCACTGAGAGGTGGGGGTGGGCTGCTTCGGGAATGAGCTCCGCCCATATCACATAGCACAGTGGGAAGTGTGGATACAAAATGAGGAAATCACGAGAGATGGAAACACGGTGACTGGAAAAGTGATGGAATGTTTGGAAGCAGAAGCCCTGGGTGTGGGCTTGAAGCCTGGAAAAGAGAACATTGGTGACTGTGAAAAGCACAGGGGCCAGTTGGGCCTCATCCCAGTCCTCCCTCCTAGAGAACTCAATCCCTTGGAGGTGGACGGCTCTGAGTATATAAACAGCCTTAGGAAGTCTTTGGTAAATCAGTAAAGCGCAGCACTTTACCATCTCAGTTAGCCACCCAGCGAACTAATCTACCTCCATGGCTCAGTGGGCATGAAGACCATCTGCTAGACAGCAGGGGAGGAGCAGAACCTGGATGAGAAACCTGGCCTCTTTCCACCTGTTTTTACCTGTAACCCACAATAGGAAAAGCATTTTACCTGGTGGTCCATTACAATATACACACACCTGAGAAATAAAGTTTCACAAAATAATAATTACTCTAATGGCCAGCAATGCACTCTGACATTTTCTAGTCTATTCTGTTTCATATTTTTTAAATGCTGGACATGACCCACTAACTGATTTCATAACCCACTTCTGGGTGGTAATCTGCAGTTTGAAACACTTCCCTTGAGTGTATGTGGTGCTGACTGTATTTCTGGGCTTTTTCCAAATACTGCATTTGCTGTCAGCCTCCATTTCTCATTCAGGGATTGCTGGGCAAATATGCCAGGAGAACTTAGAATATTCCATAAAGTGACAGTGGCTACTATCTCCTAATCCAGTGATTCAGACCAGGTACTGCCACCACCTTCACATTTTCTGCGAAATCCCCACACCACCTGCACTATGTTTTATTGAATGAATCGTTTCTCTGAGTCAACTCATTCCTTTTTAAAACTTATGGTTCCCTGTGCCAGCCAGCTGCCAAACAAAAAAACCAACCAACCAAACAAACAAAAAAACCCTAAATACTCACTCTAGTTCTGTCTTATGGAGTAAGATTGGTAAAATTATAGGTTTGATGTTATTCCCCAATGCAAAATAAAATAAAAACATAACTATGAAAATAAAACACACTCGTCTCTGTTCCTCCTTAAGTCATCAAACCAGTAGCTCCTTTGAGAAGAAACTGATCCAGCCTCTGCACAGCTTGAGCTGTCTCTAACCCCTAGAAAGGCCTCAATCTTCTGTCCACGTCTCCAGTGACAATCAGCATCATCATCATGGATGACAGCACTTAAGCGCATTTAATCCCCATTTTACAAATGAGGAACTGAGGCACAGACAGATCAAGTAGACTTGCCCAAATCCCACAGCTAGAAAGTGCTGGAGCCAGGTTTTGAACCCAGGCCGTCTCACTTAAGCGCATTTAATCCCCATTTTACAAATGAGGAACTGAGGCACAGACAGATCAAATAGACTTGCCCAAATCCCACAGCTAGAAAGTGCTGGAGCCAGGTTTTGAACCCAGGCCGTCTGATGACAGAGCCCATGTGTCTAACTGCTAGGCTTTACTGCTCCCTCATCCCCACCCTGAAGCTGCCCATCCCCAGCCTCAGCCCTAGTGTTGTCTCTTAGAGGGTGCCTTCCTGGACTGCCTCACTAGCCCATAGGGTTATTCTTCATCTGTTCCCAAAGTACTCACCTCTTGCCTGTTTAATTCATTCAGAGTTTAACCATCAACTACCAAGAGACATTCATTGCCTCTGCTAAGCTGGAGGCTTCTTGAACTGAAGCCTGCCTCTCATTCTTCTGTGTCCAACAGTCTATCTGAGGCTTTGGAGGGCTTCAGCAAGTATCTGTGTAGCCCTGTGATCTTGCTTTGTTGTTTAACAAACACCCAGCAGTCTTGGCCAGTTGGTGCACAGGCAGGTTTCTAGAGAAACTCTGGGAATAGCTGGGGGCAAGAGGAGATGAATAGGAGGCAACAGACTCAAGGAGTCTTAATCCAGGGTCCACAGATTCCCAATGGACCCACGCCTAGCATGCAAGAGGTCTGTGAACTTTGATGGGAACAAGACTACATACTTATTTTCACTAACCTCTGTTGGAAATTCAGCATTACCTTCCATTGGAATGTGACCCATGACTTTATCACCACCAAAATCCCTTATAGTTTTATTTCCCATCACCATCATAGCAGACATCTAAAAATATTTACTGTCATCGCTTCTTGGAAATTCTGGTGTTTTCAGGCACACTGCCAGATATTGTATTTAAAACATTGATAAAGAAGTATTTATATAGTACACACCATACCACAATTTTTAAAAATCTTGGTAACTGTATTTCATTAGGATTGGCATTCTTGGCAATTTCAATAGGATTAGTAAACATTTTTATGCATTTTAAAACATTATCCTGAGATGGGACCATAGGCTTCACCAGACTGCCAGGGAGGAGCCACAGCACAAAAAGGTTAACACACTGTGCATAGAGAATTGTGGTTTAGAACTGGGTTTTGGAGCCAGACAGAGCAGAATTCAAACCTTAGTTCTGCCATTTACAAGCCAATTTATCTAGGTCTCAGTTCCCTCACCTGAAAAGTTGGGATTACTACCTACCTTACTGAATTAGCATCTAGCCCCTGAGTAAAGGTGACTTGTAAACCAGCCTGCATTGCCTGGAGAGGTAGACAAGCCTGGGGACAGTGGAGCCCTCAACTTTCCTTCAGCTTCCTACTTCTTCCATCAGAGAAGCCATTTGTCCCCCTCAGCCAGGCTGAGCCGTAATAACTTCGTATAGCATACATTATACGAAGTTATCGCTCCGGTTTGGGCTTTGCTTTGTGGTTGCTCCATGGAAGAGAGTTATCAGGCCCCCGACTCACCCAAAATTGGTTTGGAGCTACAGACTGATGATGCCACATACTCACTAAGAGGGTTTGAAAAGACATATTACTCACATGGTGAGGCTTTCTGGGGAGAACAGGGCCCACACTCCAGCCAGTCTGTTTGGCTTGAGCAAAAGGAGGGGCAAGTGGCTCTGGTTTTTGTAGTGGTTGGGCAGAGGACTCTCCCACAGTCTAGAGTTTGTGTGGTTTGATCTTCCCACCTGCACCCAGGAAGGGAGCACCTGGGCTTTCTCATCAGCATATCCAGGTGTGGGACAAAAGAGAAAGGGGAGGGATAGGGCTTGAAAGCTGTTATGGCAAAGAATCAAAAATGGAGTCAGACTCTTTATTCCAGGGTTATTACAATTCATGCTGCTGTGAGCATTCTTGTACAAGCCTCTTCTGTTGGGTATGTCCTTACGAGTGCAATTGCTGGGTTATATGTTTGACTTTGGTAAATATGGCCAAACAGTTTTTCAGTGTGATAGTATCATACTACATTCCCTCCAACAACACTCACGGATGCACCACGGTTTGCGTATCTGTTCAGTAGTTCAGGGACATTTGGTTTGTTTTGATTTTTGTGTGATCATAAATAAAACTGTTGTAAACATTCATGTGCAGGATTTTGTGTGAATATAGGTTTTCATTTCACACGGGTAAATACCTAGGAATAGAATGGCTATGTTGTATGCCAAGCGTATGACTGTGTGAGAAACCAGCCAAACTGCTTTTCCAAAAGTGGCCATACCATTTTGCATTTCTGCCAGCAAAAGAGGAGAGTTCCAGTTGCTTCACATCCTCCTAAGTACTTGGTAGGGTCAGTGTTTTTATTTTTAGCTTTTCTAATAAGTGTGAAATGGTATGTCATTGTGGTTTTAATATGCATTTCCTTACTAACTAATGATGTTGAACATATTTTTGTATGCTTACTTGGCATCCATATATCTTCTTTGATTAAAGTGTTTTTTCAAATATTTTGTCCATTTTTTACAAAATTGGGCTTTGTGGTTTCTTATCCTTGAGTTTAGAGGGTTCTTTATATATCCTGGATACAAGTCCTTTATCAGATACGATTTGCAAATATTTTCTCCTAGGCTGTGACTTGTGTTTTCATTGTCTTAGTGTCTTTTGAAGAGCAGAAATTCTTAATTTCGGTGAAGTCTAAATTATTAATTTTTTCTTTTAGGGATTGTGCTTTTGGTGTCTTATCAAAGAAATCTTTGCTTACTCTAATGTCATAAAATTTTTCTCCTATGTTTTCTTCTAGAAATTTTCTAATTTTAGGTTTTACATTTGGGCCTATGATCAAGGAACCTGTATTAACAAACTTCAGAAGCCTATTTGGAAGGGGTTTCTGATGATATACCTTTTGAAAGAAATCATTGTTTATGTCCAATACAACACTGCAGATATATAAGGAGGATCATAGTTTCTGTACATAAAGTCGAACATTAAAGACTTTTGTTAGTTCAGGTTTAACTTTCATAATAAATGACATGAAATTCCAGGTATAATGGGCGCTGCTTTCCTCTTTTTATCCTCCCTTTTATAGGTGTACTGCCTCTAGTATATATTTAGTAGGCTATAAATATGCCCTTTGGGGCTATAAATAATTCCACATAAGGTTGGCTTTGTTTCTGTCCCTCAGAGGGTCATCTGTCTGGTCTTTTAAAAAGTTAAGAGGTAGGAGGGAGATTTGTTTAATGTAACGTGACAAGCAAGCCCTAAATGTCATAACAAGTCCATAGAGCATGCATTTTGCAATCTGGATAATTAACTTGTAATTAATAACATTTAATAAGTGCCCACCTATGTTCAAGATCCACCTGAACCACCTGAAGGAGTATTTCTCTCTTATGGAATGAGGAACCTGGGATATCTCTTTAGTTGTACAGGTATCCTCTTCCATCCACCTTGAGCCACAGTTATGAGTTCATAAGCCATTTTATTCTTTGTTTACGGAGGCAAGAGATGACTCCTCAGTTTGTGGACCCTCAATGGCATTCCTAGGTGCATAGGCCTTGTTCTAGAATCCCTACAGGCTTTATAATGGACCTCTCAAGTTCAAAAATTCCAATTCCAAGGATTAGATCTAGAACAAGCTCATAAAACCAAATGTTCCAAATGGCGAGGCATTCTTTATATCCCAGAGCAGCTAACCAACACACAGTCTATGTCGGAGAGGATTCATATTTTAGGTAGTTTTGGGGTGGAGGAAATTTTTATAGGGGTTTACACATTACGTCCCAAGGGTGGAATATACAGCAATCAGAGAACTTTAGGGAAGATGCTAAAGTCTGTCATATACCAACTATTGAGTGGTCATGGGTCACCACCGAAAAGGACATTTGAAAGAGAGAGACATGGTGGTGAGAGGCAGGGAAGACGGACCTTCCTGGTAGGCACAAATAAACTGCGGTGGTAAGTGAGGTGAGGACTTCAGAAGCCTAGTCTGTATTAGCCCGGCAGTGTCCCATTTCACATACTAGTTCTGAGGTCATTTATCTGGCATTTCATCACTGTCGTATGAAACCTCTTTGTAGTTTTCACTCTCTGTCCATCTTGAATGCCACACAGTAACCCTCTTTCCTTTCTAGGCTAAAGCTGCCACAGGGCTTTGGTGGTCTCTGAATTGTGTCCAGGTTCACATTGTTTGCTATTGATTTTCATGTGGTTGCGTCTTGTCACCTTTGTATCCTCGAGAATGGTCTAGAGCCCCATAGAGTCAGGACGAGGGTCACGAGAATGTCAGAGGCCCTTTCCATCTGGGTTCTCTCTTGGAATTCCTTTCCATAGACCCTGAATCCTACTGGAACAGATGTGCTGTGTGGAGTCTAGACTGGCCTGAGCTGCAGAGGAATCAAGGACATAAGTGAATACTTGATAATGAAAGAGCAACAGACAAGTAACAGACCTCTTGGATTTGGAATGAAACAACTGCAGGACCAGCTAGGTAACGGTGTGGACATGGCCTAAGTCCCAGCCTCTGGTGGACTGTGGAATTGCAGCCCTAGAGTTCACCTTGGTCCTTGGAAGAGCTTCAGGACACTTAGAACCTGCTTATTGTAAAGTTTCATTTAGTTTTGTTTAGTGCCATACTTTTGCTTCTACCACACCACAGCTTTGGAGCTCGTAAGAATGTGTGGTTTGCAAAGAGGGATATTTACATAACATGTTGAAACATTTGTCCCATAAAATGTGAACATTAGTCTCAGTTTAGATATGTCTGGCTGGCTGGTGAGCTCACTTGGTTAGAGCGTGGTGCTGATAACACCAAGGTCCAGGGTTCTATCCTTGTACCAGCCAGCTGCCGAAACAAACAAAAGATTTTTAAAAAGAAGAAAGATAGCTATGAGGCTACTTTTTCCCAGGGAGGAACGCCTTGAAGCAGTTCTTCTGGCTGAGTAGCATCTGCCTTCCTGTAGAGGTCGCCTCAGGCTACGCAGAGAACAAGCAGAGCTCAGCTTAGACCCAGCCAGCGGATGGCTTCTAAAGCTCCAGTGTCTGTTAGGGGGTACTTCCCGCCTTCTCAGTGGCACAGGAAAGGCAGTGCCCACAGTGAGAAACTAATTAACTGGAAAACCCAGAAGCACACCAAGCACATTTTATTCTATCATGCTCCCTCACTCGATTGCGCCCCTTCCTAAGATGCCCAAGCTCCGACTGGCAGGGACCGTGGATTGCCCATCTCAGTGGCAGCTATAATTAGACAGAAGGAAAGTGCTTGTGTGTGCAGGCAACTTTTTCCATATTGGGCCCCTTTTTGTTGGCTCTGTGGTTGTTCTTAAGTTGGAAAGTGACAAGTGGCTAGGGCTGGGGAAAGGGTGCTTACAGCTGTATCTACATGTGGACTGCTTCTTCTCAAGCATTTCCCTTTATGTACATGCTTCCACAGCATTAACATAATAAACAAAACTTTCCCATACTTATAAATCCAATAAACTAAATTTATAAATAGTACGAATCTAAAGGCTAAGAATAATTTAGTAAGATTTCACCTCAAAATTAAAAATCTAAATTCATCAAACTTTTCAAATTACAATTACAAAACTTTCACTCTGCCTGACCAAATCTGCCACAAATGTGTAAAACATCAAATACACAAATCCCCTTCTTTTTTAAAAAAAAAGGTTTATCTTAATTGGCACACTTTAATTGTACATGCTTATGGGGTACAATCTGTTGTTTTGATACATGTTGTATAATGATCAGGTCAGGGTAGTTAATGTAACCATTACCTTATGCATTTATCATTTCTTTGTGGCAAAGAAATTCTGTTCTAGCTATTACATAATACACAAAACTTAACTGTTAACCATAGTCATTCTACTGTGCAATAGAACATCAGAACTTACCCCTCCTTAATTGTAACGTGGGCCAACCTTTCCTTGTTTTTCCTTCTCTCCCCTCTGCAGTCTCTGGTAACCACTGTTCTACTATCTGTCTCTTTTAGTCCCTTCTTAACACACACACACACAAATATTAATACTAATGGGTCTCTTCTCTTAAATATTTTTATGCTTTGTTCTGAAGTTTCCCAGGTTAAAAGATGTTTACTCACTTCAAGAAGGCAGTTATCACACCAGTGAACTGAAACTATGTACTAGCAGACATTTCGGCTTGGAGGCTGAGAATCTTGTTAGAGAGTCCAATGGGCAAAACTAAATTCTGTATATGA
>NW_007726647.1:360274-376094 GCF_000696425.1 Galeopterus variegatus | reverse complement strand
TTTCGGGCCCGCGAGCCATCCCTATATGGGATCCGAACCCCGGGGCCTTGGTGTTATCAGCACCGCACTCTACCGAGTGAGCCACGGGCCGGCCCCTCAGTCTCCAAGTTTTTGAGTTTCATTTAACCATATAATGATTTAATATCAATTCTAAGTACAAAATTCATAGATGTGATTTCTGGATGAATAAACTAATTCTGCCACATTTTGTTTAATTTCTAATAATATTAGAACCCATGTATTTCCACATGTTCAATTGATTTTGAACTTACCAAAATCTTGACCTAATAGGGGATGGTTTTCTTTACTAGTCATTGCATCTTGGGCATTATGGTCCATGAAAGGAGAGACAGGAGCCAGTAACCACGGTAATTTGAACAGGGCAAGTTTAATATAAAGACTTATTAACTATTTCGGGCCGGCCCGGGGGCGCACTGGAGAGTGCGCCACTTGGGAGCATGGCGGCGCTCCCGCCAAGGGTTCGGATCCCATGTGGAGACCAGTTCCCACTCACTGGCTGAGCGCGGTGCAGGTGCAACACCGAGGGTTGCGATCCCCTTGCCGGTTCCCGGTACGGGCGCGACACCGAGGGTTGCGATCCCGTTACCAGTCAGTAAAAAAGACAAAAGGAAAAAATAATAATAATAAAATAAAGACTTATTAACTATTTAAAGGGAATTAACTACTACAAGGGAATAAAAGAGAGCTCTAATCAGAAACAGAGGACTCAAGGAAGGCACCAGCTTGGAAGAGGAAGGGGCCCCTCCCCAAGGCTAGGATGGAGACCTTGTTAGAAAGGGTGTGATTACAGCCACTCAATAGCAGAGATGAGGGCCAGCCCGTGGCCCACTTAGGAGAGTGTGGTGTTCATAACACCAAGGCCACGGGTTCGGATCCCTGTATAGGGATGGCTGGTTAGCTCACTGAGTGAGCGTGGTGCTGACAACACCAAGTCTAGGGTTAAGAGCCCCTTACCAGTCTCTTGTAGGCAGAAGCTAGAGGGCAGGAAACCACTGGCTCATGTTGACAAAATTTGCCCTCCAGTGCCCCTTGCTAATAAAGCTTAATGTCAAGCCAGTTGGTGAGGGAGATTTGGAACAGGCAGGCATTAAGGGACAACAGGCACACCTCTAAAGGTGAAGGGTTTGATCCTTGCTCTTGGGTAGTTTTAACAGGTTGATAAAAGACGTTTCCCGGAAAAGAATTTTCTAAACATCCTTAATGAGGTTTTGCAACTTCTCCAGGGTGAGGGTAGCAGTCAAGGATTTAGCCTTTTACTTTTTTTTTTTTTTTTAAAGAAATGACTTTATTTTGTTTTGTTTTATTTTGTTTTGTTTTTTTTGGTGGCTGACTGGTAGGGGGATCCAAACCTTAATCAGCCAGCCCCTAGCCTTTTACTTTTTAAGCCTTGTCTTCTCACAAATCTCTAACTCCAACTGGCCGTGATGAGGGTTTGTTTGCTTTTTTGGTTTTTGTGGATTTTGGGGTTTTTTTGTTTTTGTTTTTTGGGTTTTTTTCCTTAAACATTTCAGAAAATTCTAGTCCCAGGATCACTCTCAGAAAACTACAGGTTTTGAGTCATCTCCGATACACCAATCTCAAGTTATACAGAAAAAGGACCAAAATGTTTCCTATTAACTGACTTGGGGGAGATTGGAGTTCTCTTTTTTGGGGTGAGGGTATACAGACAAAATTTTAAAACAAGATTTTGCCACTTTTAGGGGCTGCATTGCAGAAGGAAGGAGGGGAGGGCTCATCAGTCAAAGGCTAGAGACCAGCACCCTCCAAGTCTTTACACATTGAAATTACATACTCTCTTTGATACATGGATACAACCTAAACCCCCCTCCACAATTGCCATGTGGTCATCAGAGGAGTAGAGGGCTTGGGACATTTAGGCAGGAAAGATGTGAATCATCATATTCAGTAGGGCAGAAAAATATGACCTGTGTTCTAAGTTAACAAATTTCAAAAATAGTATTTGAAAGGGGGTCCTGAAAACAAAAATTGGAAAACAGGTTCCAGTATTTGTTTAATAAAATATTAGAGATCTGTGAAAGAGTCACAGTGCTTGTTAGTTCAAAGTTTAAGTTTCACAATATGTGACCTGAAACTGGATTATAGAGAACTGATTTTCTCTTGAGAATAGTGTCATGGAGGATGACCTACTGCCCCCAAACTCCTCCTGCCTCTACACGTTTTTCCCTTGGTCACTTTGCAGTCTAGGGACAGCCCCTTCAGGTTTTCCCATGTCCTGTTCTATGTCCCTTTTGCCTCTCAGGTGGCACAATGATGAGAAGACTCAAAGAGAAAAGCCACGTGACATCTAGGGCACTCTGAAATCCTCACGATGCAGGAAGAAGGGTAAATCTCCACTCCTCTCTGGGCCTCAGGGTCCCTACCTATAAAATTAGAGATAGCGCAACTCCAGAAAAGTCAAAGGATGAGAGCTGACAGAGCTAGGATTTTGGGAAAAGGTGAAGAGAATGAACAGCAGAGGCAAGAACCCTTGACCCGATCTCCTGGTGTTAGCACTGGGGAAGGTGACTCAACCTGGGCCACCCAGAATTGCCCGTCATTTCTGGTCCACCAGTCCCTTTTCTCCCCTGACCTCCTTGGGAAGAGAATTTCTGATGAGTCATAGATGAATTGCCTTAGTCATCAGCTCAATAGGGGCTACTGCCCAGAGCACAGTCATGTGGAGGATTTATTTGCACCAAGTGAGTTATCTTGGTGGAAAGTTGACACACCTATGTGGATACACGAACAGCAATTTTCCTCTGCCTTTCCTCTACCAAAGTCCAGGTTTGCAGCCTCTGGGTACTTTGCACTGATGAAATGTGTATCTTACACATTCAACCTGTGGCCCTTTCACCGCATTCGTGTTTTTCTCTCCTTTTCTCCATCCAAAGCTCACCCATTCTTCCACCCTGCTCAAATCCATTCTACACCAGGAGACCTGCTCTGTTCCTTTTCTAATTCTCTAATTCCTTCTAATTTCAGATGGCTCAATGTTCCCCTCTCCCAGGAGTGTTCGGCCCTCAGCTGGCTGTCAAGAAATGTGGTCATGATGATTGTGATACCACTCATTTAATACAAAAGATGTAGACCATGTCTTGTATTATCCTCCTATTTTATTTAATGTGTACCACCAAAACTGAAGGTATTTACTCCATAATACAATTCTATTTTCAGAGGTTACTAGAGAAAAGAGTTTACATTTTGGTTTGATAACCTTCTTCATTACACTGTATTCCTGACAAGAAACCTCCAAGATTGCCATGATTCTCCCCAGAAATCATCAGTCTTTGTCCTGAATTAGATAGAATAAAGTGTCTAACTGGAATGCGAGATTAATTGGCAAATCAAAATCTCATATCCTCAGACCTTCCCAGAACATTCACGTACAAGTAGGCTGTAGGAGAATAATAGGCCACAAATAATTCCTATTTGTTCCTTCAGAAGTTACTGTCTCGGACTGAACTTCATCTGAAATTTTTTTTTTATCTAAAATCAAAATCTAAGGATCCTTTGACCTATTCCACTGGGATTAGAGCTATGACTAGGGCTCTTTCCTTTCCCTATTGACTTTACACGTATTCTTTCAGGCTTATCGTCTCTTTTGTAGGGAAGATTGAAGGCTGCATGGTAGCTAAAAGGCAATTCCCTTTTTCCTCTCTGCCCAAAGTTGGCAAACAACCATCCTCAAGTCTTCAGTGAGGAGTGACTAGCTGTCAGAGGATTCTACATTAACCAATGGCTAGACATCAGGAGTCCTGAGGGTTGGACCATCACGACACCACAAGTCTCCTTCCCCTACATGGGGAGAGAGACAAGCGGACAAGCCTGAACTCCTACAGTCCTCATCTCGGCACTTGGTGAAAACCTGTCTTAAAGGTTTCCTGTGTAGACATCTTGTTCTCTTAACTAAACTGTAGGTTCCCCAGAGGGAGAACGCACTGCCTTTCTTTCTTCTCCTGCTCCAGGCTCCACAGCAGATAGCCTATGATTCAATATTTAAGAGGTGCATTATAACCACCAGATTTTTTCATCTTTTGGATGGCATGCTTTAAAGTTACTATTAGAAGTAAGGTTTCAGGGATATGGAGGTAGAGTTAAGACATGGTCCTTGCACAAAGAAACCCATAACATGAGAGTTGAAAAAGACTGATTTTTAATAAAGGTTATATCACAGTTATGAGTGTTGGCAAAGTGATGGAAGTTCAAATAAGGAAACTGTACATTTTAGCTGGGGAAATGGGTTAAGAAAGATTTAACAGAAGAAATCCTTTGGGCCTGAGACTCGAAGGATGAATAGTGTTTTACCAGGTGAAAAGTGAACACCTAAAAACTTACATAAGTAGAACACTCCCTCCAACAACAGCAGAGTACACATTCTTCTCAAGTGTACATAGAGCATTTTCCAGGACAGACCGTGTTAGGCCATATAACAAGTCTCAATAAATTTAAAAGAATGGAAATCACACAAAATACATATGTTCTCTGACCACAATGGAATTAAATCAATAACAAAGAGAAATTTGGGAATTTATAACCATGTAGAAATTCAACACATTGATAAATAAGCAATGGGTCAAAGAAAAATCACAGAAGAAATTGGAAAAATACTTTAGGATGAATGAAAACAAAAATAAAACATGCCAAATTTATGGGATGCATTCAAAGCAATACTTACAGGGAAATGTAAATACCTATATTAAAAAAGAAAAAAGATATTATATCAATGAACTAATCTTTCACCTTATGATCGTAGAGAAAGAAGAGCAAACTAAACTGAAAGCAAGCAGAAAGAAAAACAAAATAAATATTAGAGAAGAAATAAACAAGAGAATAGAAATACAATAGAAAAAATCAACAAAACCAAAAGTTGTTCCCTGAAAAGATCAATAAAAACTGACAAACTTTAGCTAGATTGACTAAGAAAAAAAAAATGGGAGAAGACTCAAATTACTAAAATTAGGAATAAAAGAGAGAGAATCACTACAAAATAAAAAGGATTATAATATATATTATGTTTATAATACTATGAACAACAAATTAGATAATTTAGTATGCCAACAAATTAGACAATTTAGGTGAAATGGACAAATTTCACAAACTACCAAAACTGTCTTAGGAGGAAAAAGAAAATCTGAATGAATCTAAACAAATAAAGGGATTGAATTAGTAATCAAAAAATTTCCCACAAAGAAAAGCCCAGGACCAGATGGCTTCACTGGTGAATTCTTTCAAATATTTGAAGAATTGCCACTAATCCTGTCAAATTTTCAAAAAATAGAAGAGGAAGGAACATTTCCCAACTTATTCCATAGACTGGTATTACGTACACCAAAACCTGATAAAGACTTCATAAGAAAACTGCATACTAATATTCCTTGTGAATACATACAGACACACATACACACCCCTATACAAAATACTAGCAAACCAAATCCAACAGTAGATAAAAAGGATTATACACCATGACCAACTGGGATATTTCCCAGAAATACAAGATTGGTTAAACATCTAAAAATCAAACAATGTAATACACCATATGAAAAGAAGGAAGGACATAAACCACATGATCGTCTTGATTTATGCAGAAAAAGCATTTGACAATCCTCTGCACATTTTCATGATAAAAACATACAATAAACTAGGGGACATCCTCAACCTAGTAAAGGGCATCTACAAAAAACCCACAGCTAACATCATACTTTATTGTAAAAGACTCCCCAACACCCAAGATGACAAACAAAACAAGGATGCCCACTGTCATCACTTTTATTCGACATTGTATTGGCATTTCTAGCCAGAGCAATTAGGCAAGAAAAAGAAATATAAAGTGTTCACATTGGAAAGGATAAAGTAAAACTGTCTCTACTGGCAGATTATATGATTTTGTATATATAAAATTAATACACACACACACACACACATACACACTCATACACACGAAGACTATTAGAGCTAGTAAATAACTTCAGCAAGATTTCAGGATACACGATCAACATACAAAAATCAATTTTTCCCATCCAGAGGGTGATTTTTAAAAATCTATTGCATTTCTGTATACTAGCAATGAACAATCCAAAAAGGAAATTAAGAAAACAATTTCATCTGCAAAAGCATCAGAAAGAATAAAATAACTAGGAATAAATTTAACAAAAAAGTGCAACACTTGTACATTAAAAACTATAAAAAATCACTGAAAGAAATTAAAGAACTAAATAAATGAAATGACATCTCATGTTCATGGATTGGAAGACTTAATATTGTTAAGATGTAAATACTCCCCACACTAATCTACAGATTCAACACAATTCCAATCAAATTTCCAATTACAGTTTTTATAGAAATGGATAGGCTGATCCTAAAATTCACATGCAAATGGAAGGGTCCCAGAATAGCCAAAACAACCTTGAAAAAAGAACAAAGTTGGAGAACTCAAACTTCCTGATTTCAAAACTTACTACAAAGCTACAGTGATCTAGACTGTGTGGTACTGATATAAGAACAGACATATAGATCAATGGAATAAAGAGTTCATAAATTAACTCATATATCCATGACCAATTGATTTTCCATAAAGGCCCAAGACAATTCAATGGGGAAAGAATAGTCTTTTCAACAAATGGTGCTGAGATAACTGGATATATAAACAAAGAATGTAAAAGAATGAAGTTGGGTTCCCTACCTCATAACACATACAAAAAAAAAAAAAAAAAATTCAAAATTGACCAAAGACCTAAATATAAAAGTTAAAACTAAAAATTTCTTAGAAGAAAATATGTGTGTAAATCTTCATGACCTTGGGTTATGCAATGGTTTCTTAAATGTGACCAAAAGCTCAAGCAACAACAACAACAAAACCCACTAAATTTTACTTCATCAAAATTTTAAAGTTTTGTGCTTCAGAGGACACTATCAAGAACAAAGGACAGCCTCCTCAATAAATGGCACTGGGAAAACTGGATGTCCACATGCAGAAGATTGAAACTAGACCCCTATCTCTCACCATACATAAAAAGCAATGCAAAATGGATCAAAGACCTAAATTTAAGACCTGAAACTATGAAACTACTAGAAGAAAACATAGTAGGAGAATTGCTACATGAAATGAGTCTGGCCGGTTAGCTCAGTTGGTTAGAGCCTGGTGTTATAATACCAAGGTCAAGAGTTCACATCCCCGTACTGGTCAGCTACCAAAAAAGAGAAAAAGAAAGAAAGAAATGGAAACAGGCAGTGCTTTTCTCAGTGAGAAAGACAAACTGAAGAAACAACCTACAGAATGGGAGAAAGTGTTTGCAAACTACACATCAGACAAGGAGATAATGTCCAGAATATATAAGGAACTTAACAACTCAACAGCAAAAAACCCTAACAACCCAACTAAAAAATGGGCAAAGGATCTGAACAGACATGTCTCAAAAGAAGACATACAAATGGCCAACAGGCACATGAAAAAAATGCTCAACATCACTAGTCATCAGGGGAATGCAAATAAACACCACATTGGGATATCATCTCAATCCAGTTAGAATGACTATTATCAACAAGACAAAAAAATAACAAATGCTGGTGAGGATGCAGAGAAAAAGGAACTCTCATACATTGCTGGTGGGAGTGTAAATTGGTACGGCCATTGTGGAAAACAGTTTGGAGATTCCTTCGGGAATTAAAAAGAGATCTACATTACCACCCAGCTATTCCACTACTGGGTATATACCCAAAGGAAATGAAATCAATATATCAAAAAGACGCTTGCACTCCCATGTTCATTGCAGCACTATACGCAATAGCCAAGAGATGGAACCAAACTAAATGTCCATCAACAGACAAATGGATGAAAAAACCTGTGGTATATATATGCAATGGAATACTACTTGGCTATATTAAAAAAAATGATATCCTATCATTTGCAGCAACATAGATGGAATTGGAAACCATCACGTTAAGTGAAATAAGTTAGGCACAAAAAGACGAATATCACATGATCTCACTCATGTGGGGGAAAAAAAAGAAGTGGTTCTCATAGAAGTAAAGAGTAGAATAATGGTTACCAGAGGGCAGGGCACAGAGGAAAAGTGATGGACTAATGGGTACAAAAATATGCTGTCTACCCTAAGTGAGCCATTGTGCAGTATATGCATATATTGAAACAATACACTGTACCCCGCAAATACGTATAAGTAAATTTTAAAATATTTTGAATAATTTAAAAAAGGGGGGGAAGACAACCCACAAAATGTAGGAAAGTTTTTGTCAATCATAAATCTGACAAAACATTAGTATCTAGAATATATAAAGAACTCTTACAATTCAATAATAAAAAGAGTAGTAACCTAATTTTAAAATGGGCAGAGGATCTGAACAGACATTTTTCCAAAGAAATATACAAATATCCAATGAGCATATGAAAAGATGTTCAACATAATTAGCCCTCAGGGAAAAGCAGATCAAAACCACAGTGACATACCACTTACCCACTGGGATGGCTATACAAGTACTGCATAACAGCGTTGCAGTCAATGACGAACTGCATATATGATGGTCCCATAAGATTTTAATACCATATTTTTACTGTACCTTCTCTATGTTTATATACACAAATACTCACCATTGTGTTACAATTGCCTGTAGTATTTAGTACAGTAAGATGCTCCTAAGCGTGTAGCCTAGGGACAATAGGCTATAACATATAGCCTAGGTGTGTAGTAGACTGTATCATCTAGGTTCGTTAAGTACATTCTATGATGTTTGTACAACAATGAAATAGCCTAATGATGCATTTCTTAGAATATATGCCCGTAGATAAGCTATGTAAAACTATAATTCAAAAAGAGGGACGATTACAAGTGTTGGTGAGGACATGGAGAAACTGGAACCCTTATACATTGCTTCTGGGAATGTAAAATGGTGCAGCCACTTTGGAAAACAATTTGGCAGTTCTTTAAAAAGTTAAACATATGATCCACTTAGGTATATTCCCAAGAAAATTGAAATCATATGTACCTAGAAAAAACATGTACAGAAATGTTCCCAACAACACTATTCACAGTATCCCCAAGTGGAAACAATCCAAGTGCCCATCAGTCGATGAGTGGATAAATAAAATGTGTTATATCCACACAATGGAATATTATGCAACCATTTAAAAGTAATAAAGTATTGATACATGCTACAAGATGAATGACCTTCAAAATATTACACAAGGTAGGGGCTGGCCAGTTAGCTCAGTTCATTAGAGCACAGCCTTATAAAACCAAGGTCACGGTTCAGATCCCTGTACTGGCCAGCTACCAAATAAAAAAGAAAACATTGCACAAAGTCAAAGAAACCAGATACAAAAGTCAACATATTGCATGATTCCATTTATATGAAATATCTACAATAGGCAAATACATGAAGAAAGAAAATAGATCTCTTGTTACCTCAGGCAGGGGCTGGGCACAGTGCAGGGGAGTGACAGCTACTGGGTGTCTCTCATGTTTGGCATAATAAAGATGTTCTGGAATTAGATAGTAGTGATAACTGCACAACTTTGTGAATATATTAAAAGCTGCTGGATTGTACATTTTAAAAGGGTAAATTTTATGTATAATTATCTCAATGATTTAAAACTCAGATCTAAGGGCTGGCCCATGGCTCACTCGGGAGAGTGTGGTGCTGATAACACCAAGGCCACAGGTTTGGATCCCTATATAGGGATGGCCGGGTTGGCTCACTTGGGAGAGCATGGTGCTGACAACACCAAGCCAAGGGTTAAGATCCCCTTACTGGTCAGCTTTTTAAAATAAATAAATAAATAAATAATAAATAAAACTTAGATCTAAGTCACGGAATCAGAATCATAGCATGATATACTTACAGTAGAACAAAGTGGGACTAATTACCTTTATTTGACTACTTACTGCAATAATGTTAAGGGAGAAAAGCAGACACAAAAGTCGACGGATTTTAATAATTCATTCTGTAAAAGTTTATGGGATTCTTGCCAACTATGCAACTGTGCTAGTTGTTTCAGAGTGTACAAAGCTGAACAGTGCTCAGCTTCTCTCCTACGGTCTTAAAAGCTAATGGAGTGCCTTAGAAGAAGACACAGTGGACTGAGGGCCCAAAGAGGGGTAGTTCTGCTTGCCTACCCAAGTATTGGACATGTCAGGACAAGCCAACAGGCTTCCAGTTCTGGAAGTCCCAGACAGGCCTCCCTAGGAAGAGAATGACTAGAGAGATGAAGGCTGCCAGGCTGCCCGAGAGAGACAGTTGGATAAGTTATAGAACCAAGATCAGACCTTGAGCTCCCAGACAGGAGAGAGCAGCCCTGCACCCTGCTATCTGGAGCCCTTACTGAGGAAAGAGAGGGATTGGGTCAGATTACTCTGAGTCCTGACCTAGTTTATACAAATTCCCCTAGGCAAGGGGACAGCAGAGGGAATGCTGTTAGAAACGGAAGGAAAAACTCAAACCTTAGATTTGCCACATGATAGGTTTTATTGGAGATGAAGAAAAAAAAGGGAAGGGACACCTTTTGAAAAGTACAACCTGAGTGGCAGGAGATTGTCCTTCCCCCTTTTCAGCACAGTGAAGAAGAGTGGAGTCACAGTCTAGACCACATGGAGCCTGACGGAATAATGGAGCCTAGACTAGCACCACATTATAGGAGAGGGGACAGAGTCACACAAAGACAAATACCAGAGTAAGCATAATGGCTGACTCAGGTCACAGGAACAGCATTATGTAAGAGACACAGCCACAGCCACAGGGAGAGGAAGAGACATAAGCCTGGGATCTGAGAATACAGCAGGAAGATCCTAGTTTTGTGACATTGGAGTAACAACCATAGGGGCAGAAAAGGGGTGATCCCTTTCCTCCTCATCATAAGGGGCACGGCTGATACTCCTATAACAAAGACAGGTTAACAAGAGAAAGCATAACAAATTTATGTAATTATAGTTTTACATGACACAGGATCTTCAGATTGAAGATCCAAAGATACAGTGAGTACTGCCCACTTTTATGGCTTGATAAAGCAGGACAGCCATGTAGAAATAGGACTGGACAAAATGAATACGCGCTAATGGAAATAGACTGAGTGGGGAAACCTAGCAAGGCAGGTCTGTTCAGATTTTTATTGGCCTCTCTGTTGTAACATTTCTTCCTCCTGGGTGTGGGTCCATTTATTTCTTCTGGGTGTAGGGTAGGATCCCTCTGGAATGAGACTTTTACTTCCTTTATAGCTAGCTGTTACACAAAAAGGCAGGGGAAGGTTAAAGTAATATTTGTAGCTCTATGGCTGGCTTTTGTTGGAGTGAGCAGGACTGAAGCATGTTAGAACCTAAAACCACATAGGCTGTAGGCAAATTTTTAAAAGACAGATTTTTCTTGGCATGCATTTCTCTGAGTTCCCTCTTTTCCCATGGCTATTTGATATTTTGAACCTTAGTTAGGGGGCAAGATGACATTATTTACAGGAATGTAAAGTTGTTTTCTAGCCAGCCTGAAGCTGCAGACTTGCCAAGAGGCAGGTACTATCTAGACCCTGAGATAACAGCAAAGATGGGAGTGGAAACCAGATGGAATCTTGGCAAGAGCTTGCACCTGGCTCCTTGCACAGAGTCACTGTGGTTCATGTCCCCCTCTCTCCTGCTTTTCATTTCCCATGTTCCATTCCCTCAGCCCCTTCTTTAAAAGCCCCTCAGTAAATCTGAGACTGGGAGATGGTTTTAGTTTTTCCATTCTCCTTCAGGTTTATAGAAGAGATGGTTTAGCCTAATATCTCTCCTCAGGTCACCGGCATTCCCGAATAAAAACTGACTTCCATCTTCACCAACATCTCCGCCCAGGTAGAAAATCATGTTTATTTATCCTTTGTACTGAAAAGAGCTGTTTGCCTGTGGTAAACAGAAAGCTTTTGCTTCCAGTGATCAATGCTGTTTTTGTGTAATCTAGTCCCATATTTGTACAAATGCAGACTACAAAAATAAATCAATATTTTTTGTTACACAAAAATTTGTTATATAAAAATTATGAGTTTTCTAATTTTTAAAATCAGGATATAATTCACATAAAACAATACTAAAAAGATTAAATCCTAATAAAAGAAAAAAGTTTTTTAAGAAAAAAAATAAGACCAACTTCTGCCTACTCATTCTCTCCTGAAAGACATAATTAATAATAAAATACATGCAATGTAAAATTATGTAAATTTTTAAGAAGAGATGGTTGTGTGTTAATCCCAAATCCAAATGTCTTCAAAACGAGTAAAAGAAGCTGGAGAGCTTCAGCTTAGTCAGGGAAATTCTGTGCTCACCACCCCACCTGCCCATCTCCCCCCACCACCCATGCAAAGAACTTAGAGAAAGAATAAAAAGGAATTAGAGGAGCTGCAATGAATCCCAGATCCATTTTTTTACTGACAACCTCACAGCTTTTTGTTTGAAAATATTGTCAGTAAAAACAATCTGGTGTCCAGCCTGAAATTATACAAATGTCTTTTCTTTTTTTTTTTTTTTCCTTTTTGTCTTTTTTTACTGACCGGCAACGGGATTGCAACCCTCGGTGTTGCGTCCGCACTGCGCTCAGCCAGTGAGCGGGAACCAGTCTGTATGTGGGATCCGAACCCTCGGCAGGAGCGCCACCGCACTCCCAAGTGGCGCACTCTCCAGTGCGCCACCGGGCCAACCCCTACAAATGTCTTTTCTTATTTGATCTGTTTAAGTGCTTTCCTGTGCAAATGATCCTCTCAACATCACTGCTTACAGGAATCAAGCAAATCTGGAATAGTTTGGTCAGACACAGTACTGTGAAAGTGAAGGCACAGTTTCATCTCTGCCATAGATCTTCCTCTAGATCTTCATAGGATTGGCCCCTTGTCACTTGGGACAGATGTCTGAATGCGGAGAAAAGGAGTGGTGTCAGGAATTTACCCAGATTTCATGTTTGGTGAATGGGATGAATAGTAGTTACAACAACCAAGTCAGGGAATTTAGGGGAAAGTTCAGGCTTGTGGGGAGAGGGGTGTGCAGAGCAGAGGGAAGGGGAAATGATGATTAATTCAGCTCAGTTATGGACATGTGAAATCTGTGGAATACCGAGGTGGTGATGTCCAACACAGAGTTGAATAGATAGTTCTGAAACGCAGTCAAGAAATGTGGCAGAGAAGAGAGAATAGAATATTAGCATACATGTGAGAGGAAAAAACCAAAAAGTTACATGAGAAGCCTCCACAAGTGTATGGCACTTGGCAGCAAGGTGACAAGGTCCTTGCTATCTGGGTATTGTGCCAGCAAAAGCTGGCTGCCCATCTGCCTGTCTCCCCCTCCTCCCTCTCCTTGAGATCTGAACTCTGAATGAACCTAGGACCCTGAGAACTTTGTAAAGGAGAAATTTATGCTTTTACTTTGCTGATAAGTAGTTAGCCCTGAACCTTCAAGCACCATGGCAACAGAAAATGTTCTATAAACAGCTTTGTACCAGACATAACTGGCTTAATCAGTATAATATGTTATTTTACTGGCTTATAAAAAGAAGCTGAAATAAACCAAGGGGCCTCTCAAATAATATGTTATTTTACTGGCTTATAAAAAGAAGCTGAAATAAACCAAGGGGCCTCTCAAGCCAGCAGCTTGAGAAAAGCCCTCCTGATTTCATAAGTGTGTCAATTCCCTACCGTCTCCCCTTGGGTACCAGTCTCTGACAAGAGGTGCCCAAACAGGCACCTGAGTACAGAGAAACTTCTTGGAAACAGGTAAGGGAACCTTCGTGTTTTAGGGTGCGCACCTATTCTGTTTAGGAATGAAGGCATATAGTTAATAGTCAGAAGTAAAATTAATGGGACAAGGTGAGAACAAGGAGCGGGATCTCTTTCTCCAAGTCTTGAAATTTATGCTTAAAGCCTGGGCCTGCAAGGTCTCTGTTGTTCAGTTAGAAAAATTTTTACATCACATTGAAAAAGTCTGCCCCTGGTTTCCTGAAGAATGGACAGTCAATATTGAAACTTGGGAACATGTTGGGAGATGGCTCCAAGACCATTATTGTGTTGTGGGTCCTTCTAAGGTCCCTGTTGATACTTTTTCTTTATGGAATTTAATCAGAGATTGTTCACATCCTGGCCATGCGGCTTCTAGAACCCCTGTGGTCTCAACTGTCTCAAAACCTATTGAAGTTTCTGATATGCTTTCTTCCCCCACTGATATTACTGAAAAACCTTTGATCAGGGAATGCACCAAAGAGATAAAGGATAGAAAAAAAAAATAGATAATGAAGCGGAATCACCTCCTGCTGAGCCAGTGCCTCCACCCCCACCTTTGGCCGTTAAGTCTCCTGATTTTTTGTTGGCTTTTGACTGTTTGGTGAAGTCCTGCCGTCAAAGTCATAAATGGTCTTCAAAGGCATCCTCTCTATCTTCTCATGACCCCATGGTGCCTCAGACATACCCCATCCTATGTTGTGCCCTTCAAATGTTTCCTTTACAGAAGGCTCTCCTAATGGCATGGGAGAGAGGGGAAGATGGCTTGCAGGGATACAGATGTTATCCTGTTACTGAGTCTTTAAATACTCAGGGACAAGCAGTATGAGAGTATCATCTGCTCCCTTTTAAAATTCTGAAAGAGTTAAAAACTGTGGTGGCACAGTGTGGGGCCATGGCCCCCTTTACCTTAAGCTTACTTGAGACAACGATGGTCAAAACACGCCCCCCAGTGGATTGGAAAAATATAACAAAAGTCTGTCTTAGTGGAGGTAAATTTCTTTTGTGGAAATCAGTTTTCTAAATGTGCTCATAAACAAGCTGAACGCAACCACAAGGAAGGACTTGAGGTTACTTTTAAGAAGTTAACAGGAAAAGGTGAATTTGCTATAGGCTGTTGGATGCCTAATAGTAGATAAAAAGGCTGGAATGTTACTAACTAAACAGCTGGCTTATAAAAATGTCAACACAGCCTGCCAGACTGCTATCCACCCTGTACAGCCCGAAAGTTTTGTTTCTCTTTCTTTCACTTTTAAAACATGGGAACTCCCTTATCTGAAAAGGAAATTCAACATGAATTGCAGCTCCAATGTCTCCTTAAAGCAGCCAGCTGTGAAGTAACTAAATGGCAGCTTGTAAAATTGTTAGTGGTTATTAAACAACAATATCTTTTGTATCTCCAAAAAAAGTCTTAATATTGAGGATTGGAAACAAATTGGTCATTGTTTAAATATATATATTTATATACAACAGGTCCTGTTAAGACTTCTTATTTAATGGTTTGAAACTTATGTCATTTTACTTTAAGATCTATTCAGGACCCTAACAAAAAATAAAAATATGTCTGTTGTAAAAACTGGGACTCAGTCCAGTCATAAAAACCTCCCATGTTCCTTGTTTAAAAGATTTAAAAAGACATGTCCATATCACTAAAAAAAAAAAAAAAAAAAGAATAAAGCAATCTTTGCCAATGACTAAAAGAACTTTAAATTAAACAAATTAAAGTAAAAAAAGTGATTTTTTTACAATGTTAGTTTTATTTGAACATGTTTTCTTTTCTTAATTTTGTATGTTTCTCTTCTTCACCACGAATTCTGGGGCTTTATAAAAAATACAGCCCTGGTGCCAACCAGACCTCTTTTTGGGTCCACTGTCTTTTTTCATGGAGCCCCAAGAGTCAACGGTTTCATCTTTGTTTACTTTTTAATTTGGCCTTAAGCTCAGTAACCCATTTAAAAAACAAAAAACTAAACTAAAATCAACCTGTTTTGTTATCTTATTTTTTCTAAAACAAGGTGAGGCCTCACAGATAAATTTATATATATATATATATATATATATATATAT
>NW_007726647.1:358931-359580 GCF_000696425.1 Galeopterus variegatus | reverse complement strand
TTTAAATCTGACTGTCTTATACTAGTGAGTTTTCTATTTTATCTGTCTGTATATATATATATATATACATAAATGTATGTTATGTGTACATGTTTGTATGTTCATGTCTATATGTACGTTTATATTGTCTACATGGTACCAAATTGGCTTATAATTAATGCACACTTATTAAATAAATAAATATATTTTTTAAGTTCATGTGACTTTAATTTTCTAAAGTTTTAAGAAAATAAATATATTTTCAAAATTTGACTTAAGCCTTCTGCCTAAATTTGCCTTTGGGTACAACAAATAAAAAAGGAACAATAGTCTAATTACTCAAGAAGATCAATGTTGGGAAAAATAGGAAAATGTCAGGGCCCCTGGGATGTTCAGAACCTTGCTGAGAATTTGCTGTAAATATCCTCAGGTGTTCCTTGTTACTACTTAATGTAAGTTGTGTATGGGAACCCAGGTGGACTTAAGTATAAAAGACTAACAGCTCTGATCCACAGTGCTTCTCAGAACTCTGGGAGGAGCCACTAGGATAGTTGCTCCTAGATCTGAATAAAACCCATTCATTTTTCTATACCTACAGCTTCTAGAATCTTTTTTTTTCTATTACCTAGCTCACAGACCTGTGTGTGGAGCGTTTGTAACCCAGTCTGTG
>NW_007726647.1:357903-358543 GCF_000696425.1 Galeopterus variegatus | reverse complement strand
TCCTGAATATGTTGTGCCCTCTGGCCACTTTTCTGCTGACTGGAGCCTGGCTACTGCTCCCTATGATACAAATGGATCGAGATTTAAAGAAGAAAGCAGAGCTGTTGGAAGCATGGATAATCTGTCTGGAGGATGACATGCTGCGACTGGGCACCCCTGCCTCTCACACCTGGAAGAACGGCAAGCCCAGCGGCAAGTTGGAGGAGACTTTGCATCTCCAGGCACAACTTGTTGTGCAGCAGAAACTGAAACATGAGCAGACCATAGGACCAGGTGGACAACCAGCAGGGGATCCACAGGTAACTGAATTCACTACCTATGTCCCATATAGCTGGGTTGAATTAGTTGATTTAGGGAGACAGTTCCAGCAGAAATAGGGGGAGCCCCTAGCTGCTTGGCTGCTGTGGTTATGGGACCTAGGAGTGGATAGTGTGATGTGCTCTGGTGAGGAGATGGAAAAATTGGCCTCTGTTATCATGCATCCATCCCTGAGGCAGCAGCTGCAGAATAGCCGCACATACGCACAAGGGCCAGATAATCACTCCTTAATGGAATGGGTGATTGCAGCTGCCCGAACCATGTGGGCAAATGCTGGAGAACTGCCTGAGACTGTGAGTGAATGGCAAAGATATACTGACTT
>NW_007726647.1:353282-356447 GCF_000696425.1 Galeopterus variegatus | reverse complement strand
TAGCCATAAGCAGATGTGGCTTGACTTACTTGCAGCAGGGGTTGATAGCAAGAAAATTGACTGGCAGCCAAATGTTGTCCTGTTTGCCTTGTGGCAGCAATTATGCCCTGAACAGCGTTTCCTTAAACATCCAGAAACAGGTAGCAAAGTGCACTCAGTGGACTTAAAGGATTTTTTGATTGCTTCTGAGGAGGCTGATGAAGTGTTCCAGTTTGATTAGGGAGCAGGCCAAGGTACTCGTCTTTTGAAGGCAGGCGAGGACTGGGGGCCTCACGTTGAATTGGCAATACACTGGTCAAGGACTAATGTGCAGCATGTTTTGGCACTGGTAGATACAGGCGCAGAATGTAGCCTGATATATGGCAATCCAGATAAGTTTCCAGGGGCCACAGTTCATATAGATGGATATGGAGGACATACTATTGAAGTCAAAGCTATGTCACTGCCATTAAGCATTGGACAATTGCCCCCTCGTGTGTATACTGTATATATATCCCCAGTAGCTGAGTACATCTTGGGTATGAATGTACTTTATGGCTTGCACCTGCAAACAACAGTTGGAGAGTTTCGGCTACCAATACGGACAATAAAGCTTGTGTTACAGGGATATGGTAAACACGACCCACAGGTGTTACCCCAGCCAAGACGTGTGGTTAATGTAAAGCAGTATCACCTACCAGGAGAACACGCAGAGATAGGTGCCACTATATCGGAATTAGAAAAGGTTGGCATTATTCATCCAGTTCATAGCCCACTTAATGCTCCGGTATGGCCACTGAAAAAACCTGATGGTACCTGGAGAATGACTGTAGACTATCGAGAACTAAACAAAGTAGTGCCTCCTTTGCATGCAGCTGTGCCTTCAGTTCACAATTTGATGGATCAGCCGACGACTCAACTGGGAACTTATTATGTATTGGACCTTGCTAGTGCTTTCTCCTCTATTCCAATCTCGGCCGATAGCCAAGATCAGTTTGCCTTCACCTGGGAAGGGAGACAGTGGACCTTTCAAGTATTGCCCCAAGGTTATCTGCATACCCAACCATTTGTCATGGTTTAGTGGCTGGGGACCTATCCAAGTGGACAAAGCCCAGCATGGTCACAATGTTTCATTACATTGATGATGTGTTGTTAACCTCTGATTCTCTTACAGATTTAACCCAGGCAGCTCCAATACTGCTAAGCCATTTGGAACAATGTGGGTGGGCTGTGAACACAGCCAAGGTGCAAGGACCTGGGCTGTCAGTCAAATTCTTAGGAGTGGTCTGGTTGGGTAAGACGAGGGTCATCCCAGAAGCTACTGTAGACAAGATACAGGCATACCCTTGACCCACAATTGTAGCTCAGCTACAGACATATTTGGTACTTCTGGGGTATTGGGGAGCTTTTGAACCCCATATACTCAAATGTCACACCCACTGTATGCATTAACAAAGAAAGGAGCCCCTGGGAATGGACTGAGGAAGTGGAACAGGCTTACCGGGCTACAAAAAGGGCAATACAGCAAGTACAGGCTTTACAAGTGGCTGATCCCACTAAACCTTTTGAATTAGAATTAAATATCATCCAAGAGGGGTTAGGATGGAGTTTGTGGCAGAGACAAGACCGATTCCGAACACCTGTAGGATTCTGGTCTTGGCTCTGGAAGAGTGCTGAAGTACGCTATTCTCTAATAGAAAAACAGTTAGCAGCTGTGTATTCTGCCTTGATGGCCAGTGAGGCTATCACAGGAACTGCTAAAGTCCTAGTAAGGACAACACATCCCATACTAGATTGGTTGCTCACGTGGGCAACCAACCCTAAAATAGGTGTAGCTCAGACTCCCACTCTGTATAAATGGGGAGCATAGATAGAACAAAGAAGCACTGTTTCAATGAGTCCTCTGTACAAAGAGTTGCAAGCGGTGCTAGGTCCAGTAGAGGTTGTGGAGGAAACTTTGACCCAACCCCTACCCATGGAGGTGGAGGCTACACCTTTCCATGAGGGACAGGGACCTCTCACAGAAGAAGCTTGGTATACAGATGGCTCTAGCATGGGACCCTCAGCATCATGGACAGCTGTTGCTGTTCAGCCCTTAACAGATACTATATGGTACAAAAATGGCACAGGGCAAAGCAGTCAATGGGCAGAATTGAGAGCTGTTTGGATGGTAATAAAAAATGAGCCTGGGCCATTAACGATCTGTACTGACAGTTGGGCTGTGTACAAAGGTTTAATCCTTTGGATTTCTACTTGGAAATATCAATGGTGGATGGTAGGCCACCAACCCCTGTGGGGACAAGCCATGTGGCAAGAGTTATGGGAATTGGGGCATGAGAAAGAAGTAACCCTTTTTTATGTCACAGGACATTTCCCCCTAGCCAGTCCAGGAAATGATGAAGCCGATGCCTTGGCTAAGGTAAGATGGCTGGAGAGAGCCCCAGCTACTGATGTAGCCCAATGGTTACATCGACGAATGCAGCATGCTGGCAGCAAAACCATGTCAATGGTGGCTCAGAGATGGGCCTTGACTATAAAATGGGAAGATGTAGTAAATGCCTGACATGCTTGTCCAGTATGTGCTCAAGAGAGTCCTCACCCCTGGCGGGTACCCCATGTAGACAGGCAAATAACTCGAGGAAGGGTGCCCTTGACTCGATGGCAGGTGGACTTTGTTGGGCCACTGCTAAGGTCAGAGAATTTTAGATACATCTTCACTGCTGTTGACACAGCTACTGGTCTTCTGTTTGTATGGCCTTGTAAGGCCCAGACCAGGTAAACACTGTGAAGGCATTGAATAGCCTTATGGCCATGTATGGTTGGCCTATAGTCATAGAGAGTGACAATGGAACCTACTTTAGGGTACATGAGGTTCAGAAGTTGGCTTCCCAGTTGTCTATTGAGTGGAAGTTACACATGCCATATCATCCCCAGGCAGCAGGGAGGATTGAGCGATACAATGGTCTTTTAAAAAGGGGGCTAAGGCTATCTGCCCAATCTCCATCCCTGAAGGGGTGGACATGGTGGTTATGGCTGACAGGATTCTAAATGAGAGACCCCGCAAGGGTGGGCCCTCTCCAGTGGAAGCTCTGTTGCATAGGGCTGCAGCACCTATACAACTGCAAGTCACTACTAGAGATGAGCTTTTGAAGCCAGGATATGGCAAGAATGGAAATATTCTCTTAC